>NW_017308095.1:223926-287081 GCF_000935625.1 Nanorana parkeri | reverse complement strand
GCGCACGCGCAATCGGCGTGTTTTTGCATGGGGTGTTTGTGTCGTGTTTGTGAGGTTAGTAAATCAACCCCTTTATGTCACTACTGTCACAAGATTTGAAGCAAGATTTAGTGATGTCACTAAAGTGCTGCTTATTGTTCGCCTGAGGACCGGCTGGAGAAGAAACTGTTCTTGAGGATTGGCAGTACACGCATATTCCTGCTTCTGCTCCATCCATTCTGTGAATCTGTGCTTTGTACACCTCTCCTTCTGCATCTTGATCATTGCCACACTAGTCATCAGGCCACCAGTCATCAGAGAGGCCGCTCTAACATGAGGAAGGCGGCTCTAACCTACCTAAATATGTATACATTATTGATGATTAGGGATGCACCGATACCAGTTTTTCGATATCAAGTACCGCTATTTTTTTCGGTACTCGCCGATACTGATACTGGCATCCATGGGCCCAGATAATCAGGAAGCTGGGAAGCACGTCATGACCCGCCTCCCGGCTTCCTGATTGGCTAGGAAGCTGGCTTCATGATGCGAGGCAGCCTGGCTTCCTGACTGATCAGGAAGCTGGCCGGCTTGTCACGACGTGCCGTCGGCCTTCTGATTGGTCAGGAAGCTAGGCTGCCTAGCAATAAGTTAAGCTGATCATCCATAGCCAATCAGGAAGCCGGGAGGCATGTCATGACCCACCTCCCAGCTTCCTAATTGGCCTGGAAGCTGACTCCATGCTCCCTCGCGGCACTGGCCAGATGTTCCGGTATAGGGGGTATCGGAGCATTTGGGCAAGTAAGAGTACTCGCCCAAATACTCAGTATCGGCATCGATATCGATTTCTAGTATGGGTATCGGTTCATAGCTATTAATTATGTATTTGTGTAAAATAATGGGATATTTTCAATAAAGTGGTGGGGGATATTTTCCTCCATAAAGCTGACGTATTGTTTATTAGTTCTGGTCTGACATTGTCATTGCCTCTTCAGTTACTTAAGTTCCTGATTAAGGTCTATTTTTGACTCTACTATCTCAATAATTTTCTAAAAACTGCCTGTACTCTTCAGTAACATCACCTACAGTTTATTCATGCATTATACAGAGGCACTGTAACTACCCCTCAGGGTGTTTTCTGTTAAGCAGACTAACTCTACTCTAATATGCTATGAATCCTTAAAATGAATATTATGGCGCTCCAGTTATTTTTAGTCCCTACATTTGCACCCATCTGGAACCTTCAGTCTACTCGCAAACTATTTTCTTTCCCACTTTTTACAAGTTCTCACTTCCTTCAACTGTCTAAGGCAGCTCTTTCAACCTCGTTACTATAAAATACCTACCGTTCACAATACAGTGACGTAATCATTACGTTTTACATATAATAGACAAAAGAATAAAGAATGTATCACGTACCTGGTAGAGAACCGAGTAGTTGAGGAGGCCTCCTTTGCAACTCCTGTCCCACACCCCTGAGAGTGGAGACAGGGAGTGAGAGGACAGAGAGCAGCACCGGTGCCTGAGGGTGCAGGGAACTGTGCATGGGTGAGTCCAAAGCTGGTCTCCAAGGAAGCAGGAAGCAGATGTAGATGCAGCTGGAAAGACCACCAGGAACACCACTGGAGCAGGACAAAGTCAGGCAGGCCAGGGTCAACACCGATCGGGCAGCGAAGTACAAGGCGGCAGGCAAGTAGTCGAGGAGCAAGCAGGTCAGGGGCAGCAGCAGTCAGACGTAGTCAAGGATATCCGTGTCAGACAGCAGAACACTGGAACAGGCAGAGGCACAGGAACACACACACAGGAGCTGAAAGACCATTCAGCAATGATCCATAGGATAGGCAAGTTTAAATAGGGCCATCTATTCAGAGAAGCTGCATCACTTCCTGTGTGCTACGTCACTTCTGTATGCGGGAAACGGGCACAATAGCGGAAGACAGGCGTACGCACATGCGCAGAAGCACCCGCATGGCCAGGTATAGTCTTACAGAATGTGATGTACATAGCATATTTTACATCCAGAGTAGAAATGTTCTATTGCATTTCTACTCTGTACCCTCTATATGACAAAATTATCATCATTCATAATTATGAAATGATTATTATGAAGTGGTTACTGTAGTGCCCTTCTACACTGGTGGTCAGTGACAAAGGCTCCTTTACATTAGTAGTCATTGTTGAAGGGTCCTGTACATTGGTAGTCAGTAGTAGAAGGGCCCCTTAAGACTTATTATGATGGGCATTCTTTGAAACTGCTAATCGAACACAAATGCTTGCATCCAAATAAACAAAACAAAAAAAAAGCCTAGGGACTGAAGAGGCTAACAACGTTTGCATGTTCTTTGTTTTGATTCCATTTGATTTAAAATAAGTCTAATCTGGCATAGTCATTATCCCTCATAAATGGCTCTAAGCGTTCTGGCATGGTTTCAGGGGCAATTGAGAGTCCCAGTCGTCAATTGCAGCAGCTTTTTGTTGACCCTGCAGAGGGTGTAGCTGAGCCAAACCCTACTCAATTAAAAGAGCTGAGGGGTGTGGGGCAGGAGTGCTGACGTGTTTTAATATACCGTATTTTGCGGTCCATAAGACGCACCGGACCATAGGACGCAGGGAGGTCCGGCGCGCCTTATGGAGCACTCGAGACTGTAGCTTCTGTGACAGCTTCTATGACAGAAGCTGTCACAGAAGCTGCAGTTAGTGACCGCTGAGACAGGTGGCGCTGTGATTACTCAGTGATGACACAGAGCAGGCGAAGAACGTCTATTCTTCGTCTGCTCTATGTTTATCTCAATCGTCGCCGCTGCTCGGTTTTAATACGAGTGATCTCATTAGATCACTCGTATTAAACGAGCAGTGGCTCCTGCTGCTGAACTCGATCGCCGCCGCCGCTGCTCGGCTTTAATATGAGTGATCTCGTTAGATCACTCGTATTAAACGAGCAGTGGCTCCTACTACTCGCCCGGCGCCCGAAACTGCATGTCTCGGGCGTCGGGATTCGCTCCATAAGACGCAGGCACTTTTTCCCCCTCCTTCTGGGGGGAAAAAAGTGCGTCTTATGGAGCGAAAAATACGGTACTTCAGCAGACACCTTCTTAATGCCGATTATTCGAACTATATCCATATTTCCAGATGACAAGGTTTTACAATTTGACAATAAACATATTATTAAACAGAATACAATTATGATTTGATATAGACCAAACATTATATAAGTTGGATGCATATATTGTCTAGGAGATTCACAGGGTTATTCACAAAAGGGTGAAGGGTTTGGAGAAGGCAGGAGAAGTGAACAATCTAGGCCGAAATAGCTGATTTGGAAAAATTCTCCAATTCAACTCACTTTACAGTTCAGCTATTTTGTCCTAGATTGTTCACTTCTCCTGCCTTCTCCAAACTCTTCACCCTTTTGTGAATAACCCTTTTAATGTGGCCAGTTTGCCTGTTGCACATTATAGCATATGTGTGTTTGGAATCAGCCTGCTTGTTCTTTCCTTATACATTAGTGTAGGCACATTTTATGAGTCCAGTTCCATCATAGCACTAATTATAGATATTGTGTGAAACCTAGCTCTGTGTAGTTCAAAAACCAAACTCACACATGTGTATTGTGGAGTCAAATACAAGACAGGGTATCACATATTCTGACATGATTCCAACAGAGGGCTTAGGCTTAATGGAGGTTTATGACCACTATTAGCAGGTTCTGACATAATGAATATTCTTCGAATGGGGTTTATGACATTGTACCAATTGAGTTTTATTGGGATTTATGTTGACCTGCTTTGTTGTTGACTGTGTTGTTTTTTAGGGGTTAAAGGAAATTTCTCCGCCTGGTTCAATACAGACATAAGATCTAAATCTGATCATTTTGTCGCTAACATGCATATTTTTGAGCACTGTGTTCAGTAAATTTCACCTTATTTTGTGGTTCATTAGACCTCATTATCATTACACCAGGGATTGTAATGAACTCCTGTGGCCATAGAGAGAAGGACCATCACCACTAAGTCCATGGCTAGAGACTGACCACTAAACCTAGGAAATAAGCTATGCAGCCACCAGGGAAGAAATAAGATCACAACCAAGGAACAAATGCTATCACTTCAGCCTGGACGCCAGTACTGCTTTAGAGTAAGAAATGACAACCATCACTATAACCAGGTGGAGACCATCGCTATAGCCACCCCTGCAGTCTGCGAATGACCACCACAGCAGCTACCACAGCACCCCTGGTAAGGACTTTACTACCTACAGGTGCAAACACCACTACTACAGCCAAGGAGTGACCACCAACAGTATAACAATGAGGTAACCATTGTGCTGCAGCCAAGGAGTAACCACTGATACAATTACATTAATGTAGTTGTTTTTACCATTACAGGCAGGGAATGGCATTCATCTGTACCCATTTTTTTAGTCACGAATAGCAGGCCATGTCCACTTTACATTTTCAGGAAAGTTAGTTTACCTGGCTCCTAACTTTTGAAGTTACACCTGCTTTTCTGCAAATGTGTCATTATTATGCTAATCTACTCTAATCTACTCTAGCAAATCTAGTCAGACATGCAGTTTACAAAGTATGCAAATAGCACCAAGGCTTTTTTTTAGGAAGAGTTTAGTTGTTTATGAAACTTGTCATTTTACTGAATCTTGCAATCAAAAGTAGGGAATGGAGGGTTTCTAGAGAGGTATAAAGGCAATGACCATATATATATCTATAAAAAACATATCAAAAGTTTATTGTACATAAAACTAATAGTTAAAATGAATCCAATACATGGAAACTGTGTTGCTATCCAAGAGTTATTTGGGTTTGCATATGCCCAGTGAACGCATTTTCAGTCCATACATGTAGATTTATGCAGTCAGGATAGTGGAGCTATCCTTCATATAGTGTCCAAATAATTGTCTAGCTTAATTCACCCGGACGCGTTTCGCCAATGGCTTCTTCAGGGGATCAGTGTATATATTGATCTCGTTAGTGACCCAGGGAGAGATCTGACATGTCCTCCGCCTTACAGCTCCATTGCATTCTCCACAGTGGAGACATGTCCTCCGCCTTACAGCTCCACGGTGGAGAATGCAATGGAGCTGTAAGGCGGAGGACATGTCAGATCTCTCCCTGGGTCACTAACGAGATCAATATATACACTGATCCCCTGAAGAAGCCATTGGCGAAACACGTCAGCATGAATTAAGCTAGACAATTATTTGAACACTATATGAAGGATAGCTCCACTATCCTGACTGCATAAATCTACATGTATGGACTGAAAATGCGTTCACTGGGCACATGCAAACCCAAATAACTCTTGGATAGCAACACAGTTTCCATGTATTGGATTGATTTTTAACTATTAGTTTTATGTACAATAAACTTTTGATATGTTTTTTATATTTATATATATGGTCATTGCCTTTATACCTCTCTAGAAACCCTCCATTCCCTACTTTTGCTTGCTTGACTTATTTGAGGGTGAGAGGTTTGGGCAGGGAGCCCTCTTTTGAGGAAATCCACCAGTTTTGTTTTGAATTTTACTGAATCTTACTTGAAATACAGAACAGGCAAACAAGCAATAAAGAGATTGCAATGCTTGATAAAATATATTGGTGTTATCTAAGACAAATAATAAATTACTTTATTTGAAGCCGGTCAGATGTTTCATTCTAACCAGTAAGCTGTTGGTTCTAGGAGTTCTGTAAAGTCCTAACACTTTATTCCTAAACTTTCCTTTTCTTGAAGTTTTCATCCATTAGCATAAGTTGCTTCGGGAATTCTATATTTTTTACAGTACAACAAAAGACAATTTGCAGACATGTTACTTCATCCAAGGGGAGATGTACTATAAATCAATGTCTCCTTAATTCGTAAGAAATCATAAATAGTTGATACTTTAGAATGAGAAGGTTGTTTTGAAGCCATTCCTGATTGGCTGAGAGCCCAATGGGCCGTGATAGAGATTTTACACATGAAAAGACTAATTTGAAGCTCATGCTTGTCTATGTAAGCTCACTGCAGGGGGAGTAGGCTGGGCTGTCATTTATATGATTTTAAAATAGGACATAAAAGTACAGTTGGCAGGTCTTAAAACATTTAGGTGATAAAGACACATTCCAATATGTTGCTTACAAGGCTATTATTTTGGTATACAAATTGAATAATTCTTTATAGCATCCTAGTAGTATATCCAATTATAATCTAAAATCTTATTTAAGAAAATCAACTGCCCATCAAGTTTCTTTCTTTCTCTCTCTTTTTTCTTTTTTATGTATATATACAGTGGGTATAGAAAAGAATCATCCCCCTTTAAAATAATCAAATTTTGTTGCTTTGCAGCCTGAAATTAAGACAGACACAATTTTTGTTTTATCCAACTTATAACATCCAAGTGAAAGATATAATACCAACATGTCAGAAAAAAATAAAGAAAATTCAAAAACAGAATCACTGAGTTCAAAAAAGGATCACCCCTCCTAAAAATGACTTGAAATTTCAATCAGGTGTAGCTAATCACCTTCTCAATGGCACACAAAGCTATTTGACTTTCAACTGTGATCAACTGTGGTCATTTTGATTAGCTCAGCATGAAAAGAGCTTTCCTGGAGCATTTCTCTTCCTGGTAGTGCAACTGAAGCAAACAATCAACTTTGGGTGGCAAGGCACTGTCAAAAGATCTCCGGGATAAAGTTGTGGACAGCAACAAGTCAAGAGATGGATACAAATACATTTCAACAGCTTTACCAATGCCTAGAAGCACAGTGAAGTCTATTATTAAGAAGTGGCAGATATTTGGTACAACACAGACCCCCCTTGGATCAGGACGTCGCTCTAAACTGGATGAAAGAGTTAGGAGGAAACTGGTCAAGAGGCCTACAGCAACTCTGAAGCAGTTGCAGGAATTGATGACAAAGAGTGATCATTGTGTGCATGTGTCAACAATATCACAAATTCCCCACAAATGTGGCTTGTATGGGAGGGCTGCAAGAAAAAAGCCACTCCTCAAGAAAGGCCACATGCAGTCACGACTGAGCTTTGCCAAAACGCACCTTGAAGATTCTGAGGCCACATGGAAAAAGGTGTTATGGTCAGATGAGATTAAAATTAAATTGTTTGGCCTCAACACCAAACGATATGTCTGGTGGAAATCCAATAAAGCTCACCATCCAAATAACACCATTCCCTCAGTAAATTATGCAGGTGGTAATATCCTGTTATGGGGGTGTTTCTCTGCAACAGGGACTGTAGCACTTGTCAGGATAGAAGGAAAAATGGATGGGGCAAAATACCGTTAAATTCATGAGGAAAAGTTGTCAATGGGAAGAAGGTTTACCTTCCAACATGACAATGACCCAAGGCTCACAGCAAAAATTACCATACCGTGGTTGAGGGAGAAAAAGGCGAATGTCCTTGCATGGACTAGCCAGAGCCCAAACTTAAACCCCATTGAAAATCTGTGGAATGACTTGAAGACTGCAGTCCACAAACGGTCACCATCAAATTTAACTGAACTTGAGCAGTTCTCCAAAGAAGAGTGGGCAAATATTGCAAAGTCTAGATGTGCAAAGTTGGTAGAGACACATATTATTATTATCACATAGTATTTATATAGCGCCAACAGTTTGCGCAGCGCTTTACAATATAAGGAAGACATTACAATTCAAGACAAGATGGTAAGGAGGGCCCTGCCCCTGAGGGCTTACAATCTGAAAGAGGAGGGGGAAATGATACATGAGGAGGTAGCTGTGTGGGGATGAATTATTTGAGAATGTGAAGGTTCAGTGGTTAGGTCGAGGTGGGATAGGCTTCCTTGAAGAGATGAATCTTTAGGGAACACCTAAAGGCAGCCAAGGTGGGAGATAGACGGACAGGTTGGGGTAAAGAGTTCCAGAGGATGGGAGAGACTCTAGAGAAGTCCTGGAAGCGAATATGGGAGGAGTTGACTAGGGAGCTGGAAAGCAGGAGGTCAATGGATGAGCGGAGGGGACGGTTAGGGTGATACTTTGAGACAAGGTCTGAGATATATCCGGGGGCAGAGTTGTGGATGGCTTTATAAGTGATTGTTAATATTTTGAATTTTATCCTCTGGGCGAGTGGAAGCCAGTGTAGGGATTGGCAGAGGGGGGAAGCAGACACTGAGCGGTTGGTAAGGTGAATGAGTCTGGCAGCTGCATTCATGATAGACTGAAGGGTTGATAGCCTGTGTAGTGGATGGCCAATGAGGAGGGAGTTACAATAGTCAAGACGAGAGATAACAAGGGAGTGTATGAGTAGTTTTGCGGTTTCTTTGGTGAGGAAGGGGCGTATTTTTGAGATGTTACGAAGGTGAATATACCAACAGACTAAAGGCCGTAATTAAAGGAAAAGGTGGTTCAACAAAATATTGACACAAGGGGATGATCCTTTTTCCAACTCAGTGATTACATTTTTGAATTTTTTATTATTTTTTTTCTGACATGTTGGTGTTATATTTTTCACTGGGATGTTATTAGTTGCACTGAGTAAATACAGCTGGATAAAACAAAAATGGTGTCTGTCTTCATTTCAGGCTGCAATGCAACAACATGTGATTATTTTAAAGGGGGGTGATTCTTTTCTACACCCACTTTATATATATGTAGCCCCCATCACCTTTTGTGAAGTGGCTACTAGAAATTTAGTGATTGCCAGGGCTGTAGTGAGCCTGCCTGGATTATAGTTGGCATTTATCTGGTTATTTCTAGGTGTCTGGCATTTACTGTACCCACCTGGGTGGAGTGTGACTGTGTGCTGTATTGTGGGACAGCCAATGAGGGACATTGTGAGTGTATGTACAGTACTGCAGCCAATCACTGGTGCATGCTGGGATAGTGTACTTATTATGGATGCACCGATACTTCAGTATCGAATACGAGTACCGATATTTTTTTTTACAGTACTCGCCAATACCGAGTACCGGAAGTCCCATTCAGCATGTAATGACTCACCACCTGGCTTCCTGATTGGCCGGGAAGCCGGGCAGCTTGTAAAGACTCGCCACACGGCTTCTCTGTTAGCAGGGAAGCCGTCCTCGCGCAGGGAGCCTGGCTTCCTGATTGGCCAGCTTCCAACGTCATTACACGCTGCCCGGCTTCCTGATTGGCCAGGAAGCCGGTTCCATGCTCTCTCGTCACAAGTGAACGCATAGCTGCGCCTTTCGGCCAGAGCTCTGAGAGCTCTGAGCTCCGGCCAAAAGGAAAGATTAGTAAGGTCTGCACCAGACCTTACTAATCAACCACTAGATAACCAGGGATCATGCAGGTGATGGGTTTTTTAAATTTTATCTGCAGGGCAGGAGGAGGAAACGAGGGGGGTGTATTATTCTGTGTTTGTTTTATGTTATCTTCAACGGGTGGGTTAGGGAAAGCGGGGGGGAGAGGTATTATTTTGTGTGTGTGTTTTATTTTATTTGGGGGGGGGGAAACGAGGGGTTTATTATTCTGTGTGTGTGTGTTTTATTTTATCTGTGTTTTCCTGCAGCAGGAATCCCTAATCTGGTGTTTACAAGCAGCAGCTGTCACCCGTTCAAGTTAATGATCAGGCAACAGCTACTGCTTTTAAACGCCTGCCCACCACATGTATTGGTATGTGATATGATTACATGTAGTATCAATCACTATGCCTGGACGCACGATCAATGCATCCAAGCATAGTGATTGTATTCACTATGAGAATAGGGGCGAACGGCAGCGAGTGAGCTGCCGGAGCTTCGGCTCAGCTGATCCAGATGTTGGATCGGCTGAGTCGAACTTCTTCTGCACTTCGGCTCAGCCAAACATGCTGAGCATGTTCAGCTAACCAAAGGCAGCCAATGTACAGCTGAAATCAGCCGTACAAGCCAGAACTGAATAGCCGAAGAGCGTTTGGCTCACTTCACTTCGGCTGGGTTATTCACTCGGCTGCCTTCAGCAGCTTTGTGAATAACCCCCTTGGTTGTACTGCTTGTGTGGAACTTTGGATAGGATTATTTTCATTGACATTCTTTGTCCTGCTAAATCTTAATTTTGAAGAACTGAAATATTTATAGCAAACCTGTCTTAATTTAAACCTTTAAATGAAAGTAAAAGTCCTGCCTAAGTGCAAGTAAGACAAGATGCCTGCTATTATCTTTGTTAACTAGAAAAGCCTCTTGTGTAGTCTGTGAGCCTGGTTTTCACTTTGTTACTTTGATCATCCCCACCCTTTCAGAGCTAGATCCTGACCCACCTTCATTCTGTTTAATAAGAGAACCCTTTAAACTTTAACAATGAACTTCACTTGTTTGCTCCCTTCTGGTCTGTTAAATATAACACTGAAAGTATTTTGTTATGTCTTTTTTGATAAATTGCATAAAATCTTGCCAGAATACTTGTCAGCTGATAATTTCCTGTGCTCTCTGCATGTGCTTCACTGTGTTCAGTTATATTGTTCTATGGACTACAGGACCCTGTTCATCTAAAGTAAATACAAGAGGATAGGGGGAGTTCCCAGTAGTCCTTCTGTTGTCTTAAAACAATAGGGTGTCTGAGCATTCCTAGGACTGGAAGTGCTTAATTGGCAGAATCACCAGTTGAAAATAAATGAAACAGAGTTTAAAAAAACTAATCTAAGAACTGCTAAACTGCAATATATTACATTTCTTGGCTTTAGCTATGCTTTAATTTCTGATGGTACAGAATTCACTACTTTATTAGATCACTAGAACTCATGCAGGTAAGTCCCCCTCCTGGAGTTATATTTCCACTGTCTCTGGCAGGCTTAGGTTTAGGCTGCCCAAACTATGCAAACAACTGCACAACTATCCAGCCACCAATAAGAGCTTATAGGAAAGTCAGTCAATGTATTACAAACTTGTTCAGCAGCTATAGGTTGGAAAACGATTAAACTTTGGACTAATGTTGTGTCCCACCATTCCCCATAGTGTGACTCATAACCATTTAAAAAAGCAACTCAGACTGTTCCTAGCATGTGGTTCCACAGATAAGCTTTGTTGGCTTCTACTAACTGTGGTAGTCAAAAAATAGTAGTAATTTTTTTTTTTTTTTGCATTTTCAGTTTTAGAGAGTCTTTGCCTTTATATAAATCATAATCTACAGTATCAGGCATTTGGGGATGAATGTGCACAAATGTCTCAATCACTGTTGCATTAGGCACAGGGGCGGACTGGCCATTCGGGCAGTCGGGCACTGCCTGAGGGCCCGCGGGAGTCAGGGGGCCCGTCACCGACCCCCGTCCCTGTGTTATACCTTGCCCCGCAGGTTCAGTGGCTCCTCCCTCCGCCACCTCTCTGCCACCTGCACCCGGCCAGCCCGCCCGCATCAGATGTGGCTCTCTAATCGAATTTGGCTGCCGCTCGTTCCTCAAGGGGGCAGCACTGACGAGGCATCCCTCCACTACCAGTGTGCTTTATTTTTCCTCAATCCATAAATTTCTATACCACGTCTCTTCCAGGAGGGCATGTCATGAATAATAAGGGTCATGAAAACATCTGAATCGGATGACTCGGCCCCACTGGAAGTGACACAGTCGAGAAAATGAATAGAATCGAGAAAAATGATACACTGACTTTGACACTGTCCAGCCCCGCCCACTATCCTCCTACAGCTCACAGCCCAGAAGCATGGACAGCCAGCAGCGGTCCACAGTGGTCGAGAGTGCCTAAGTAGCGGACATGGAGTGGAGTAAGGCCAGAACTATGTAGGGAGCCCAGTGGGAGGAGAGCACCTTCCCCCAGCCAGTCACCCATTTCATGGACTTAGTAGGAGTCCTCACAACACCCGACCATTCACACTACCGTGCATAATTGGCAAATGTGGCAGACAGGGGCGGGGAGAAGCCAGGGGAAGAGGCAGAGCGGGAGGGTGGCCAAGTTGCTGCACCATGGGCCTCTGGGTTGTACTTGCCCCCTGGGCTAAAAGTTGGCAGTAAGCCACTGCTGTACTCCGCACCTACCAGACGCTGAGAGCTGATTTAATTGCGGATGGCGGCGGCGGTTGCGGTATTCAGGACTGTGGGCAGCGTTGGACTACATGTCGCAACCGCGGAGAGCAGATGCCATCCGCAATTAAATCAGCTCTCTGCATCCAGCAGTTGTACCATGCAATGGAAATTATTAGTGCCCCCCCCCCAGATTTGACTGTGGTATCTTATGTGCCCCCCCTATATATTGTTCATAAAGTCGCCACTGAAGGAGAGGCAGCTGTGTGCGCCATCTCTTTGCTGTTTTCGGCCGAGCCGCAGCCAGACTAGTAGATGCGTCTGTGTTAAAGTGTCAGGGACAGTGTCACCTGCCTCCCGGGTCCAACAGACACTGCTGTCACCACTTTAACACAGCTGCACCCACCTGCTGGACCTGCTAAAGGTGAGCATGTGTGCTGGCATGGAAGGCGCTGCCCAGTAACGCGCGTGTGCGGGTGACATCCCATGGGGATCAGACGGTGTGTGATGGCCGATCCCAGAGATGTCGCTGTGTATGTGTCATTCTAACTGCCCAGTCTGTCGTACATTGGATCTGGTCTGAAGTGTGCCGTGTATTTCTGGTCTGAGGTCTGCTGTGTATTGGTTCTGGTCTGAGGTCTGCCGTGTATTGGTTCTGGTCTGAGGTCTGCCATGTCTTGGTTCTGGTCTGAGGTCTGCCATGTCTTGGTTCTGGTCTGAGGTCTGCCATACATTCTGCCATTTAGCTCACTTTCCAAATTGCCTATATTGGTTTAGATTCTGAAATTCTTCTACCAGTTCCCCGGCAATTCATCTTTTAGTGAATTGTTCCACTATTTGAAAAATAGTGTGGAGAAAAAATTTCAGTGACACAAAAATGTTTATGCAGGTGGGGATTGTGGGAGGGGCTTGTGCCTTAGCTCTCACACAGCAATAATATAGCTTTGAAGCTGTAGGCACAGGAGCAGCTAGGCACTCTCAAATATCAGGAAGTGCACTGCTATTTTTCAGAAGGAATTATGGCCAAAATGTGAATTTTTTACTACTTTTCTAAGTTTTTTCTGTAACTTAGCTAATTCTTACTTTTTGAGTTCTGTTTCATGTTAAATTAATTAAGCATTTACATTCACTAATTAAATTAGTGCAGTATAAGCTGTATAGTAACCACTGCTGTTGTGCAGTGGTGCAGCATGTGTTTTTCTCTATACATAACTGATAATGCAGTATTTAGAATGCATTAATGTCATATAAAGAAGTTGGTGATTTCTTGGCTAGTTTGATCACCAGCTTATGTTGTATTACTCATTATGAATGCTCAATCCCTGCCTTTCCTTCCCCCAACATCCCTGAGCCACATCTCTGGGATACATGCTCCACTGCACTGTCACTACTTATTATTGTTACAGAGAAGACTAAGCACTCAAGCCCTCACATAACATCTTAATGTACGCTACATCAGCAGCAGCAGGACAATATTCTGAACGGTTCAAATGTACAAGTACTCTAGTGCTTGCTGTATACTATCTATGGATTCTTTCCATTCTTCCAGAAGCGCATTTGTGAGGTCAGGTACTGATGTTGGACGAGAAGGCCTGGCTCTCAGTCTCTGCTCTAATTCACCCCAAAGATGTTCTATCAGGTTGAGGTGAGGACTCTGTGCAGGGCAGTCAAGTTCCTCCACCCCAAACTCGCTCATCCATGACTTTATAGACCTTGCTTTGTGCACTGGTGTGCAGTCATGTTGGAACAGGAAGGGGCCATCCCCAAACTGTTCCCACAAAGTTGGGAGCATGAAATTGTCCAAACTGTCTTGGTATGCTGATGCCTTAAGAGTTCCCTTCACTGGAACTAAGGGGTCAAGCCCGAACCCCTGAAAAACAACCCCACACCATAATCCCCCCTCCACCAAACTTTACACTTAGCACAATGCAGTCAGGCAAGTACCGTTCTCCTGGAAACCGCCAAACCCAGACACCTCCATTGGATTGCCAGACAGATAAGCGTGATTCGTCACTCCAGAGAACACATCTCCACTTCTCTAGAGTCCAGTGGGGGTGTGCTTTACACCACTGCATTGCACTTGGTGATGTAAGGCTTGGATGCAGCTGCTCGGCCCTGGAAACCCATTCCATGTAGCTCTCTATGCACTGTTGTTGTGCCAATCTGAAGGCCACACAAAGTTTGGAGGTCTGTAGCTATTGACTCTGCAGACAGCTGACGACTTCTGCGCACTGTGTGCATCAGCATGCGCTGACCCCGCTCTGTCATTTTACGTGGCCTACTACTTCGCGGCTGAGTTGCTGTTGTTCCCAGTTGCTTCCACTTTGTTATAATACCACTAACAGTTGACCATGGAATATTTAGTAGCAAGGAAAATTCATGGATGGACATATTGCACAGGTGGCAACCTATCACGGTACCACGCTTGAATTCACTGAGCTCTTGAGAGCGACCCATTCTTCCACAAATATTTGTAGTCTGCATGCCTAGGTGCTTGATTTTATACACCTTATATATATATATATATGCATATATGTGTGTATATTGTGAGCTGGGCAATAGGTAGCGGGTGCAATTGCTTCCTGGGGTGAGCACTCTTGAAAGGTTTAGAGAAAGACAAAAGTGTTCAAATCTAGTTTACAAGTGATAATGAGATCTGCCAACACAGTACAGACAGGGTTAATTAGAGTAAACATACATTCCCACAGCACTCTCCATAGCAATACAGGGGACCTGTAACCTAGGATATGCTATAGGAAGGATTTTTAAGCAAGTAAAAAGCACTTAAAAATCTAAGAAGCAATTTTGACATTAAGCTACGCAATATGAATGAGCTCACGTAACAAATATAAAATGTATGTTATCCCAACTTGGCTCCAAAAAATGGAAATACACTTTAAAAAAATCTGCCCGTAAGATTACATGATCAGGTTACAGCACTGGACACAGGTAAGTACCCCAGAAGTATGACCCTATAGACTTTACAGCTAAAAATAGAGATACATAATCAGTAAACTGAAATTACCAATACCATCTCAGCCAGTTATAACATTTACTGCTTTACCTCAGCTAAGTAGTGGGATTTAACTGCAAGAGGGACTTTTGGGTATGGACATATATCGCATTCTAATGAAAGTGTTACACAAGAATGTTCTCCTAGACAACAAGATTACATTCAGATAAATTACATTGCAAATGGAAAACAGTATTTTTATCTGTAGCCAGCCAGTCCAAGGAAAGCTGGATAGCAGAATTGTTTATGTGTACTGTATTAGCTTATTATAAACACTTCATCAGCCTCAGCTCATGGTGTCCCAGTTTAGACTTTTTTTACCCTTAAATAATTAGGCTTCATTATATATTTATCTGTAGATTTGATGCTTTTCACTAGTACCCACATTCCAATGCCTACAGCATGCTTGTCAGCAGCTTCACACTGGATTTTATGTTTTTATGTTGCCGTGGAAGCTGTGCCCAACAAAGGCAAATAGAAGACAAAGAACTAGCCAATACTATTGCCTGTAGGCTGCCTGCAGCTGACTTTTTCTCCTTTGCTGACTTACCATACCCTGTTCTACCCTGCATCTCTGAGTGATAGTGGTCATCCTGACAGATGCAGGGCTTTCTAATACCTGAGCTGGCCCCTTGATGACTGGCGATCTGCTGACTTGTGGTGAAATAATTAAGAAGTAGCAGGAGATATGAAGAAAGCATATATTCACAAAATGAATGAAGCGGAAGCAGGGAGATCCTTGCACTACGTATTTTCAGGTACAGTTTTCTCTCCAGCAAGGAGAACAGTGAGCAACACAGTAGCATTCCCATTTTACTCTGCAGCTTCATTTGTAAGATTAGCAGTCAGAGGCAGAAGTGCCTTAAATGATCCCGCACTGCAGATATAAGGCTTTTAGGCTTCCTGAACAGGAGTGCCTAGGTACCGGAAGTACACAGCTACTTATCAGATGCAATTTAAGACAAAAGGTAAATCTTTCAGGGATCTGTATAGACACAATTAACACTTCTAGATATCCCCTACAAGATTCCAAATATTTACGTTTGAGTTCAAATACACCCACTGGCAAATGTCATAATCAGAAGTCAACCTTAAAATGTATGTTATAGTTAAAGCATTAAAAATTATTAGTGATCGGCTGCTCTGAATTACTACATTTCCCCATATTAATATCTTATGCCAACAAAGTACATATGGAAATATTTAGAGCCTAACTAAAGTGAAAGAAATAGATATTCATTTAGATACACATTATACTACCAGCCTCTTTTTTCTTCCCCCACCTTCCTATTATAGCAGTTGCTCAGTGTGTCTAAACATAAATGCACAGTGCAATAGGCACTCAGGTTTGACTGTGCTGCCCAGTGCCCCTGTAATATAGCAAATCTAGTCAGACACGCACAACCTCAATTTTCCTCCACACTAACAACAGGGTTATTCACAAAAGGGTGAAGAGTTTGGAGAAGGCAGGAGAAGTGAACAATCTAGGACAATCGCTGAACTGGAAAGTGAGCTGAGTTGGAGAATTTTTCCAAATTAGCTATTTTGTACTGGATTGTTCACTTCTCCTGCTTTCTCCAAACCCTTCACTGTTTTGTGAATAACCCTGTAAAAGTGTGCATGAGGATTCTTGTATTGATAGATGTGGTCACTTCTCACCTAATCCAGTATAAAGCAATCATTGTAGATAGCAGGAAGTAAAGTTCCACTAATAGAAAATGGTATTGTAAGGCATTTCCAAGTGAAAATCAATTAAAATGTCATAAAATATGGTTCTACAAAACTTTAAAAAAATATAAGTGTGAGACTTCAACATGGATATAATATATTCAGTGCTATACTTTATCCAATATGATTTATCCCATAAAATGAATATCCAAACTATGACATCATCTTGTAGATTGTAAACTCTTACGAGCAGGGTCCTTCTAGTCCTTTTGTATGTTATTGTAATTGTACTGTCTCCCTATATATTGTAAAGCACTAAATAAACTGTTGGCGCTTTATAAACTGAATAATAATAATAATATGGTAATGTGTTCTCCACCGGGAGAAAAAAAAAACATTGTTATTTCAGGTGCATAGAGATCATTTAAGGAAGGTAAATCTCTTGCCTAAAGTGAGAGATTAGCTCGGTCCAGCAAACATAAAGTTCTTACATCAGGCTATAGCTTATTAGTATTTAACCAAGAGGGAACCAGACAATTAAACTAAATTTCCAGTCAGACAATTAACTTCCCGAGCACAGCTTTGCAGTGAAATGATTTTGTCCTTTATTCACATAGCAAAAATGGCATCACAGGCCAATTTTTCGGGACTATGCACGGTTCCTTTCTTAAGGCAAAGTAATCATTGTGCCTTGAGAAACAGACCCAGCAGAGTCATGGAACATCAGCCTGGGATGCTTTATGTATCTGTGTGAATAAGGGACAAAAGTCTACACTATTACGGCGTGTTGTGAAGATTCATATTTACCTGCAATTTTATGGTAGTGCCATCTACTAAGTCATTGCACCGCCCTGTAAGGTGGAAGATGGGAACAGCATGCCTACTGGTTTATAAACTTTTCATTCATCTTTACAGCTTATTATTATCATTGATTTAATACAGTTGTCTAGCTATTCAATAAGTATGTCAGAATTGCGAATGTCAAATCAAAATTATACACATCTATAGGGGGTGGGCATGTAATCTAAATGCCTCCCACCTCGTAGTCCTAGCTAGAGCTCTTCCCCTGCAGGAACAGCAGGATGAAAAGACCTGAAAGTACATAAATTAGGTGGAACAGGGCACTGGGATGACATGGATTTAACAATACTGTCAACTCATCTCTCTTTTTGAGCTTTATGTAAGTGTAGCTACATGTTATATGTAGAGGCATAAGCAAACCAGCATATTAAATGTATGGAACACAAAAAATATAATTCCATTTTCTAGCATTGATTTTAATGCACTGCATAGCTGCATTTGTAGTTACTGAAAACACACTACAAAAATCACTAAAACGAAAATGAAATATAAGAACCTTAAATAGTTTTACAGCAGGCTTTATTTTCATGGTAGTGTCATTGTCACTATGCCACCAACAGCAGACACTGCAGATAAGTGAAAGCTTGGCTGGCTAACTTAACCATAAAAGGAAGCACAGACCTTAGAATGTAGCTTGTTATCTGTCTGTCAGAGACAGCAGCGTGCTCCTGGTTTTCAGATAGTAGCCTGCTACAAATAAGTGCATTTATTATCTATTAGTAACCCGTTGCTCTTCTCTTTCCTTCTTCATTCTGTTTTGTCTTTGCCACCTTCCCCCTTACAAAACTGCATATTATTAGCCAGTAATCATAAATAAACAAATAATAATAATAAATAAATGTACATATCCTGTAGCAGGTGTCTTAAAGCAGTGGTAAGTTTCCAGTTGCAGCTATAATTATTACACATTACCAAATGTAGCAGTAGTTTTCCCCAAAAAAAAAAAGGGACCCCTGAGGCAGATCTCTGTGATTGGACAGATGCAGTTGTATTATAATCATCTCTGTGCTTATGCTGTCATCATATAGCTGCTACTGGATGTGCACAGTAACAGTTATCTGAGTTGGGGCTCTACAGGTTCCTTTTCTGTAGATGCAAAGGGGTGGTCATAGGTGACCTAAATATAGCAGGGTTGGCACTTAACTGAACCTAGGACCAAAATAAAGCATTCAATGTGGGAAGAGATACATTCTGACCAGATAAGCTGCATTTAAAATAAATCTTTCACAAACCTGAGCTATAACGAAACATAAGTCACAGTGACCAACATTACAAACATGTTTTCCAGGGACACCTTTTTTGCTCTGCGTTGTTTAGCTACCTACAACTTTTAGTCTGTACAGTCTATTTCAAGTCCAACAACTCAACAGCTCTTGCAGAGAATACAACAATAAACACCAATCATACTGCAAACACATTCGGCATCAAATATTTAGAAAACGTTTTTTTAAAGTGAACTTTCTCCTAAGTACTGATATACCTGTTGTGGCTATCAATGGGTTGAAAGTTTTTATATGTGGCAAAAATCCTGTGTAACAGAACTAGTTAAGACTGTCTCCCAGCTGAATATAATGTACAGCATAGCATATACAATACAGGAGTCAGAAGTATAATGTGCAACATAGTGTATACAGTGTACAACATAGTGAATGCAGTGCATGGGTCAGGATTGTAATGTGCAACCTAGTGTATACTGTGCAGTGGTCAGGAGTACAGTGTACATCATAGTAAATACAGTGCAGGGGTCAGAAGTTTAAAGTGCATCACAGCATATACTGTATAGTGCAGGGGTCAGGTGTTTAATGCACAACATGGCATATACAGTGCAGGGGTCAGAAGCAGTGGCGTAACAATAGCCATAGCAGCCCATGTAGCTGCTATGGGTCTTGGGGTAAGAGGGGGCCCCATTAGGAGGTCTGATTATGAAAATTAAAATGTGAAGTTTCCAGTATAGAACTTTTGGACTTCTGCTACAGACCGACATTAACCCTGTATACCTAATGCAGTCACAAATCCCAGAGTTTTACCTCTTTTTAAACCTTGTAGGAGGGCTGAGATTTTTGGATTTAAAAAAGTTTAATGAAGCTAGTGTTTAAAGAAGTTTGTATTAGGGTTGAAGAGTAAATGTGTGCAAGAGCATTATTCATTTTATCATAATATAAAATATAATTATGGGTATTTTAGTTAGCGCTACCATAACGTTTATCCCCAGCACTGCTCCCTAGTAGTGTACTGACTATGCTTGCAGCTCTCCTGCTGCTTGTCCTTGATACATACTTCATATTAAACCTTTTTTGCCCATAGTTCTCTTCAAGATTACGGGAGGAGATGTACTGTGTCCTCCGGTGACCCAAAACTCAGCATATAGCAGGCTCATGCAATGTCCCTCTTTCACTGGAAAAAATCTATCGGGATTTACTTACTGGGGTTATAGGGGAGAAAAGAGCAACCATGCAGATTCAATAATTCTTTATGATTGCCACTTTATCCAAATGCATCAAGAGATAAAAACAGTGGGATGGGGGACACTTGCTTCTCACATGTTGACTTCAGGAGTTTGGATCCATCCATGCATTTACATTAGGATCAATGGGTCAGAATTAGATTTCTATTTAAAATGATAACCTCTCTTTAATGGATGCATTTTATACACTATGGTCATTTGATCATGACAGCTGTTGTGATAGGCAGGTAACGTACCTCTGGAGACATATAAAACTACATTTATCCTCTGAAATTTAGCAGGGACCTGCACCCTCACCATAACATTGCTTTACATACCTGAGTAAAAAAGAATCACTGTTTTGGCGAACATATGTCATTTCTCTTTTTTTTTAAACCCACATACAAGGTATAAAATAGGACTAAACCAAATTAAAGATTAGTTCTAAATTTTTGAAAAAAAAGAAAATCTACTCAACCTACACACTACATCAATTATCTTTGCTATACTTTAATTAGTGATGCACTTCTAGGATGTGCGACTGCTTGGAGGTCTTTTTATGTCGCAAATGCTGGACGCAAATACCACACAGTTGAGAAATGATGAGAAATGTCAGAAAATATATGCAGTGAGTTGCAAACATTATTATGTCGCAAGAACACATAACAGAAATAGAACTTTGCAGTTAGCATGATATTTTGGTCTTTGCGACTAAAAATGTTGTCGCAAACACATCCATGAATTCCCCCCCTCCCCATGAGCTGTAGATATATATCCTATAACTTCCCACCAATCAGTAAATGTTCAAAAAATACACCTATAAGATACTCACAAACCGTTCTAAATACATATGTGACCTAGTGATTCCACTCCATCCATCCATCACTCCACCATAAACCAACTTATCAATACTAATTCCATTTAATCACACAACCAAATTAACCAAATAGCATTTTGATGTTTAACAATCAATGTGCCTCCCTTGTGACTCTCAAACTGTAAAGTCACTCACCTTCCAACCTCCTTCTTTATTAAAGATAGGATAACATGCTTAGGTGGTAATTAGTGTTGAACCTGTGCTTGGTGTGATGTTTGTGAACCCAGTTTGCCAGAGTTCGCCCAAGCCCACACAAAGCTGTGACTGCCATCTCCCCCTCTCTCAGTCAATCTGGTGCATTAGGCACATTCCCGGCCCTGGAGCTATATGTTGCAAAGGGGTGGGAAATGCCCCTGCTGCCCAGTAGCTCAATAAAGGGGGAGTTGGCAGTCACAGTGTTGAGCAGGCTTGGGCAAACTCGGGTTAACAGGGTTCATACCAAGCTCAGGCTCATCACTAGCGGGTACCAATAATAACAATGATTCACAGGCAATATTTTCCACTGTTTACAGTGCACTTATTCCAGATTCCAAAGGACTTAAACTCAAAATGCAACACAAAATCACAAGTACAGTACCGTATAGTGAATTAAAACCAGACCCTTAGAAACATTCTACTTGTGCTCAGGAAGTGCTTCCAGCACTTATTAGTAATCTCTTTCTCAGCAGTAACTTCACAGCACTGCTGAGGTCTCACTGGCATAACCTCTTGAATTTGGGAAACACAAACTGACTCCAATCCTATACATTTTGTAACCCAAAGACATTTTTAAGAAATGGATCAGGTATGTGCTCTTAAGCCTTATAACGCATCCTGTACTATAGTAAGTGGAAGCTCATCTTACACAAACCGACCCAATCTTATCCCAATTCTTTCTGATGTTTGTTAGTCCATGTTGAATTTTATTTTCTACGATTTGCAATTAAATACTATTGCATCAAGATAATCATATTATATAAAATTCCATTATGAAAAGAAACATAAAAACGAAAACAATATCGGTGTTTTCAAAATCAGCCTCTGCAATATCCACACAAGAATATGACTACCTCACTCCATTTTATTTTCAGTTATCACAAATAAAACAAATTAAATCAACATCTTTTTTTAATCCCTTTGGGGTTAATGTGTCAACCTCATAATTCCACTGTGTTTCTTTTGTAGATGTCTCTCTCGTCATATTACCTTCCCTCAAATGTTTCTTTATTTTATTCACCCCCAAAATGGTAAATTAGTTCGAACTCTATTGTGTCATTTGCCAAAGTGTTAGGAAACACTATGATTCTTGTATCCCATTTTCATATTATAAGGACCACTATTGACTGGCTTTTTTTTTGCTTCAAGCAGGTTTTGCATTCCCATACAAGTCTATTAAATTGCAAAACCCACTTGCAGGTGAAATGCAGGTCAGAAGGAGGTCAAATGCACCTGGCAGCAAATTCTGAAGTTCAGAAATACTCAGAAGTGTTTTAAACTGATATCAAACTGATGCCATTGACATAAGCCTCAAATATGTTACACCTATTGCTTCTTAAGCATCCTAATTGTCCTTCCTATATATTGCAGACTTCAAGGTCACTGCCACATATACACTACATGAGCAATGTTGCTAATTTAATATTGTTTTCCAGTGGTGTTAGATGTAAATTGTTTCCTTTTTTCAAATTATATTTTGAATGCTTACAAGCTTGAAACCCCTCAGGCCCCTTTCATACTGTCCTGATCGGAGTTGTACGAATCAGATGTCACTGTTGTCCAGTTTTTTTTCTCCATCTTATGATCTTATGATGGAGGAAAAACCTGAAGTGACTCGGTCTATGGGGAATTGGATGTACACAGACATGTGTCTGTTTACATCATAGTACCCCCAATCCAGCACAATTAGGTCCGGTAAAACAGAATGCTGTTCCATTTGTTTCTCTGGACCTGGCTGGTGCCGCTGTGTAATCGGATGTAAACAGATATCCAGCTGCCAATAGAGACTTACATGGGGCATCTGATCGGATCTGCCTGGTAGGCAGATCTGATCAGACCGCCCATCTAAAAGGGGCCTAAGATGCAAAAAAATACTTTTCATCAAACAGTGTAACCCATGTCCATGTAAAACAATGTTATGCATCAGAATTGGTGCTTTTCTATATATAAGTTCAGGTTTATCTGATAAAATCAGTGCTAACACTTTATGTTTTTGTAAAATTGGCCAATATTTACAAAAACAAAAATTTCTCTACCTCTTTGTTTTACATATCAAAGGCCATTTCTCCCTATCTCTTCTTAACCTTTTCTTCACTATCCCTCTTTCCTATCAGTCTTTGCTATTTTCTCTATCTATCTGTTTACTTTCTTTCTTATATCCATTATCTAGAAATGTACTAGTCAGCACACTAAAACTTTTTTTTTATTCATTCAGATCTGTATAGTTTCTCCTTTTCCTAGAAATGCACATGCCCGAAACTATGATCCCCAGCCTTGCACGAAATGGAAAATGAAATAAATTTCACATATCAGCAAACCCTATAAGCATAACAAATCTCACAATCGGGAATAATTTTTATGTAACATCAGCTTTCTGAACATAGTAAAGAATGCCATTGTGGTCTGGTGTCCTTCTTCTAATTAGGTTTTTTGCATGCCTTTCGGTTTTTATGGTTTTGCAAACATCCATAATTTTTTTTAACTAGATGCAGAGAAGTTGTTAATTATAAGCTCTTCTAAAGTATATATAAACCAATCACTAAAATGTCATAAATGTTTTAACATATTAATATAATTTTAAAGACATTTGTAACAGGGGTATGCTATTATTCTAATCAGCGTGGTATTTAAGTGCAATAGTAACTGTAGAGTTTAGTCTGTGGAATTTGCTCATTGTAAGTGCATCAGGACAGAAGTACAGTGGACAAAAATGCATAGTTTATACATCAGTAATTGAATTGGCTAAGCATAAAGTATTTCTGATCGTTTTTCTTAATTTTGCTACTTATTTAACCCCTTCATGACTGACGACGTACAGCGTACGTCGCTGTCATCTGTGCTGTTTAAACAGACTCCGGGCCGATTTTGCAGTCGGGACTCTGTTTAAACTTGTAAAGCCAACTGTCGACTTTACAATAGAAACGATTCTGGCGACTCAGCTGTCGCCAGATGGCTTCTGTGGCCCGGTGAAGATATCCCCGCCCGACACCGCCGCCGTGCTTCCCGGGCTCCGATGCCCCTCCTACGGGCCCGGGCCAGGCTTCTCTGGTGTCGGCGGGGAGCTGGGGAGGAGATGGACGAACCTCCGTTCGTGGATCCCCTCCTTGTTCTATGGAACCGGGAGCGATGCAGATTTGGCTAGAATAGTTTATTTTCTTAAAGTGGACATGTGCCCAGATCATGCACACTAAAGTATTTACATATTCTGAACAAGCAGTAAAAGCACTAAACAAGACCTCAATCATCATAGTATCTGTAGGCATTATGGATAAATGATTTGCAGAGTTCAACACTGGTACACTGGTACACTGGTACTTGTTAGCTTTTTTTTCAAAGGAGAGCAGATCTTGGTAGCCTGCCAGCCTTATGCCTGATGTAAACACACAACAAGTGTTTCTATGCTGTTAGAGTAGACTAAAACCTGACTTTGGAATCTTTGTTGGGATCTTTGAGGATCTTTAAAGCCCAACTCCAAGTAAATAAAAGAGTTCCCTTGCAGTGCTGGGGTAGCCTTTAACTGCTCATTGTTGCCTAGGGGAACCCGAAAAATCTATTTTACATGCCTTATCCCCACTCACTCGGCAGTTGGCACTCTCTTTTTCTCCCCTCCACTCTGGCTGTGGACTGTCCCTGTCGTGGGACCAGGTGTGCCCTCTTACCCGGGGTCCAGCGGGCAAGCCGGAGATTGTAGGGACCTTCTTTGGGTGATTTGGTGCCCGGCGGCAGCTGGTTGCAGATGCGCGCAAACGTGATGTTGCCGTGGCCTATTAGTCACCTCAGGTGTTGATCATTGCCAGGGAGGGCCTTGCGAGCAAACCTTCTTCCCTAGCCGTCCCATTGGTTCCCAGGGACCTGTAGCTTTCTAGTTGCCCAGACGACGGGGGTGTTTCTGGTTCCTGCTGGGTTTAAATCCCAACCAGAGTCAAGACTTGTTGCTGAGTTATTTTGCCATACCCAAAGCAGCTACAAAGCCTCATTTCCTGTTTCCTGCCTTCCTTCCCAGCGATTTGGATCTCCTGGTCATTGACCCCTGGCTTACCTCCCTGTTTATAATACTCGCTGCCTGCCTCGACCCGGACTGTACTCTGACAACGCATTTTGGTTCATCCTTTCTTGTACCTCAGCCTGGACTCTGCTTCTGGAATTGTTTCCTGCTATTGGGGTCCACTCCAGCAAACAAGGGAACTTCGCTCCCTCCATGGTAGGGGATTTAAAACTCTTTACACCCTTAAAAGTGAAGCAATAAGAGCGCAAATCCTAAGAGTGTAAGTGGTGTAGGGACAACCAGTGTCTATGGGATACAGGTGGAAAATAATGAACAAAAAATGGGGACTTACTTGGGGTGCCAAGGATCCTGGCAAGGGGGGCCCCAATGAAGTTCTAGCGATGCGAGACGTGTTGTGTGGTGGTATTCGGTGTGGCATCAATTCCAGCCGTCACGGCCAAACCCTAGGACCTGTTTTGCATTGCCTCCAAGCCCTCATCTGGAGACCACCACACACCGAATACCACCACACAACAGTCTCGCATAGCTAGAACCTCATTGGGGCCCCCCTTGCCAGGATCCTTGGCACCCCAAGTAAGTCCCCATTTTTGGTTCATTTTTTTCCACCTGTATCCCATAGACACTGGTTGTCCCTACACCACTCACACTCTTAGGATTTGCGCCTTTATTGCTTCACTTCCATGTTCACAGGTTTCTCCCCCTGTTCCTAGAGCAGCAATCCTCATTGACCGCATCCACACATACCCCACACCCCTAAGAGAGCGCTGTGTCTTTTTTCTTCTTGTTGTTTTTTACACCCTTAAAAACTACCTTTTATCTCACCTTAGTTATGGTCTCCAGGGCATTGTGCTGAAATGATGAAATTTTGCCACCGGTGCATGTCACTTCTAAGCGTGGTCCACTGTTGCCACTATCAGGAAACCTCTGCTGAGAAATAGTATGCATCCATTGCTGGAGTGCATACATGTAGACAGGAAGTGACTGTTTGCAAAGAGATTAAAATAAAAGGTAAAAATGTTATTAAAGAAAAAATAACAATTGTTTATGATATATTGTGTTGTGGTGGTTGAGTTAGTTTTCTTTTTTCAGGCTTTATTTCCTATAATTTCACCTGGTGACATTGCCAGTAACACACTTCCTGTCCTAGGGTGCCAACGGTCAATCACCATACTGTATCTAAATAGTAGTGTTGGCAATGAAGATCATGCAGTATGTTAGTAATTTAGAACATCCTAGGGTTCCATTAGAGATCCCCACTGATTTTTTCCACTGGCCATTGTTGCAGGGAGTGCTGGACGAATAGAGCGGCTCATGTCTACTAGGTAAGTACCAGTAGGAGAAGAATCTTTTGGGAGTTGGGGATGCTTGAGTTATGTAAACCATATCAATTGTCTTTAATGGATGTAGGACTTTATACACCTACTCTGGAGCTGCCGTAAATACATTCGTTTCAGTGGAAAACTGTTTATACAGCTAAAAACACTCTGTGTGAACTGTATAGTAATGCAAGCAGATTGCACCCAGGGTGAAACTAGAAGTCAGAAGTTGAAGAAACATAGCTGTACCAATGTAAAGTTAGGATTTGTTATGGAGATCCAATGCAAAGTTAGTGTTATCACGAAGCACTAATGCAAAATTAGCATTGTCACTGAACACCAATGTAAATTTAGTGTTGTCATAGAGAACCAATGCAAAGTTGGTGTTTTCCTTAAGACCCAAACAAACAGCAAAACACAAGCCCAGGTTTCACATTAATATGATAGGTTTAATGTATTTATTGATATATCTACAATGAGCTGTGGATCATAAAATTATTTATTTTAGGGGTTACGCAAGACCTGAAAATATTTCCAAGAGTTCCTCATGCATTAACAGGTTGAGAAAAGCTGCTTTAAAAGTTTGCATCTACATTTAATTATGGGATAAGAGGAAGAGCAACGGTGTGCAGTGACCAATTAGCAAAAAGTTTGATTTCCCCTTTGAGTAGTTTAGATCAGTCAAGGCAAAAAAAGTGGCTGCTGATTGGTTGCCTTATTTTCTTTTGTGCTTGCCAATGTTACAATAGCGTGAACTATAGTATATACAAATCATCAAAATGGTTACATTCCATAAATATTACAAGGGTTAAAGAGTGCAAGGAAACTGAATTACAGTCACATAACTGTGTATGAACATTTCCTAACACTGGTGAAGTGGTTTGTTCTTCCTGAGTTACTTGCATGTACAGTATCCTATATAAGGTGAAATCTTGGGCAGTAAAAGCTCTGCCTTTAGTAATACACGTACAACTCCATAACATTTTGACGTGGTTTACAGAGAACACAATGAGCTGAGAAAACTTGCATTGGAAAATGTTTCAGCAGAAACGAATTTAGAAGTGTTTTGACAAGCGAGTGCCTATGATGTCTTCTCTGTGCTGTGCTGTTCAGACTGCTTCTCCTATTAAGGAATTGTGCTCTTTCCCATGTTAAGTCACATACCAGGTACACAAATAAGTAATGGCTGGTGAATATGTGCCCCCCTTCCTCCACCTCACACACTGTATAGTATACTGTAAAAAAACAGAACTTTTATACATATATAGAAACTCTGTCCCATGTAAAGCAAAATCGCAGCATTGTAGAGTAGGACTGTATATGAAGAGACACAGCAAATCTCAGCAACCATAGTACACTGTATTAAATGCACAAGTCCATCCTTTGAAGAGTACAAAGTAGTAGTGAATCCCTTGACAACTACCAAACCCACCACCCTGTCAAGAGACAAGTAGCCTGGAGGCCAGCAGGTCAGCAAATAAGACTCAGTAAAAGCTTCAGACACTACAGATAGGTGTTTTTTGACATCAATCATCTAGTCCAGGCATGTGAAACTGGATTTTAGTTTGCCATTACTGGACGGAGAAGGTAGAGCATACTTTGTGTCAACTGCGACATGTCAAACTGGTGTTTTCTGGGCCACTTGCAGCCCTACTATTCCTTTGCAGTTCTCAGTGGTTTAAGAAGTTACATAGGTTGAATAAAAACACATTCTTAGGGTTCAACAAAAGGACAAATATAAATAGATAAACACCCTGCATCCTCAGTTGGCTGCAACTGATTGGGATGGAAGGGGTGGGTGTCACTGGCAGTTTTGAGTGGGCTCGGGCAAACTTGGTTGAACTTTATTTAAATCAAACCCCCACACACATCACTACGTAGAACCCTAAACCCAGAGTTGATCCTGAGGTAGACAAAAAAACTTTATAAAGCATGGTCCAGTTTTCTCCAACAGGGCAAAAAATCCTTACTGATCTCCAAAGGCCATCAGTTATTCTCCATACAATGAAGGAGTGAATGAAAATAAAGGGAAAAAAAACTTATACTGGCAGGGCTGGTGAGCTGCAATATATTACATTTTTATGAGGGTTTAGAAACACATTGTTTCCATAACAACTGCACAAAGTAAAAAAGAACATTGTGGCAAAAACATATAATAAAGCTTCATTAGTGTACACAAATGCAACATAATCTCCTAAACTGCTATTAAATATGACAGATTAAACTGTGTTGAGTTAACCCCTTCGTGACTGACGACATACAGTGTATGTCGCCAGCATCGGGGCTGTTTAAACAGACTCCCGGCGGCTATTGTCTGTTTAAACCTGTAAAGCCGACTGTCGGCTTTACAAAAGAAGCGATTCTGGCGACTTACCTGTCGCCAGATCGCTTCTGTGTCCCGAAGAAGGGGCCGCTTTCCTTTGTGTCCGCGGGGAGCTGGGGAGGAGTTCGACGAACTTCCGTTCATCGATCCCCTCCCCGTTCTATGGGACCGGGAGCGATGCAGATTGCATCACTTCCGGTCCCTGGGCTTGACAGCCCAGCAGCCCAGCTATAAGCTATTGAAGTGCGATCTGCACTTCAATAGCTTATTTCCAGTGTAAAGGTAACACTGGGGGATCTTTTGGACCCCCAGCATCACCTTAAAGAGTACCTGTCACCACCATCTGCTATCACATGGGGGGGCTTGTAAGCCCCCCTATGTGATAGCAGTCAAAGTAAAGTAGAAAAAAAAAGTTTTCTAAATGAAAATAAATAAAGTATCATGTTTGGGGTTTTAAGTCATTTTCAGGCCTAAAATGTGGAATATAACATGGGTGCAAAAAAATAAAAAAAAAGGCCTCAGTCATGAAGGGGTTAATAAATGACAAATATATTATATGACTAACAGAGTTATTCACAAAAGGGTGAAGAGTTTAGAGAAGGCAGGAGAAGTGAGCAATCTAGGACAACATAGCTGAACTGGAAAGTGAGCTGAATTGGAGAATTTTTCCAAATCAGCAATGTTGTCCTAGATTGTTCACTTCTCCTGACTTCTCCAAACTCTTCACCCTTTTCTGAATAGCCCTTTAAAACTATGTGGATAACCCTTCAAATTATTAACGTTAAAGTGCAGAAAATAGGAATGCACAGATACTTTTCGAGTACCAGTGCCGATACTTGGCATTTTCATGAGAACTACCAGGTTTGCAGCGGTTGCAGCTGGGAACTGGCTCTGGCACTCCACCACTGTCCTGAAATCATTAGTCTGTATTGTTTTAGAAAAACTGTCACATGACAATAAACAAAAATGTATCAGTACTCGTACTTGTAAGTACTCGGCAAGTACCAGTACTCGTACTCGCAAAACTGGTATCTGTGCATCCCTTTATTTATATTTATAAAAACAAAATCGTACATTAAAACAGAGATGTACAAATCCCAGGAGCTCCGTGTGCTCCTTACAAATGACAGCTGCCTCATAATTTTTGAATTTTTCTCTACTGTAGTCTTGGAGCTCAAAAGTATCAGTACTTGTACTCGTACTTGTACCGAGTACTGTACTTGGTATCTGTGCAACCGTAGCAGAAAATCAGGTCCATAACGACATGGTTTAATGATTCTAGTGAGGAGCAACCCATGTGGCCTGAACATAACCCTGACCTCAACCCAAATGAACACCTTTGTGCCTAAAGTCAAAAAAGCTCTTTTGGTTGAATGGACACAAACTTCCACAGACACAAATAGAATCTTGTGCAAAGCATTCCTATAGGATTTTTAGCAACAAGAAGAGGACTAGCTCCATGGTAATGCCTGTGGTTTGAAATGAGGTATCCAACAAGCTGATGTAGGTGTGATGGCCAGGTGCCCACAAACATTTGGCCATATTTTGAATGTCTATGTATTGTGCATTTTCACAAAAAAGTGAAAATTAAAAAAAAAAACTATATAGTTGGTTACAGTAAAAACATAGCTACTTCTCCACTTATTTATTGGTAAACTAAAACAATGCATCCAAAATTCTTACATGAGGGCGAATACCCAGTATATGAAAGGGTGCTTGCGTGCAAATAAGATGTGCAATTGAGTAGGTTATACTTGCGGGTGCGTGTGAAAGGCTGGCCATACACTGCTCTATTTTTTTGTTCAACCAGTTGTAATAACCTTTCTATTAAGGTGGGATATGGAGCTCAGCTGTGGAACCCCGTTCCGCGTCAAAACACACAGGACCAAGGTTGTTATGCGGCAATGGAATCTCGCCACTGGTTTCCACGCATCATCGCACCAATACCCATGAAACAAGTGACCTGCCTGTCGTAGTAGGTAGCGTGTGTAGTACTGGTGAGTTCACGTGAATGCAACACAATTGAGTAGTATAGTCTCTATAACAAAAGCAATAGATACGTGACAGGCAAGGTATTACAGCAATGATAGTAGCAGCTCGTGCTGGTGAGAGATCGGTTACCAGGTGAGTTTACTGCACTCAGACCTGGTAAGCAGACACAGGTTGGGCAACTTCATCAGTAGTATCAACAATGAACTGTATGTTAATTTCACAGTACAGTATACGAAGATCTGCTCACTAGAGTTCTGAATGAGACGGTGGTATTCCGCATATAACTAAATGTATCAGGTAATCAATTAACATCCAGGTTCACTGCTCTGAACTCAGAGCAACAAGACAATTGAACTAGCACTGATAGCAGGAACCAGAGATGAGTACTTGCGATTGGTAGGGCTGGATGATGTCTCCTCCTACTTTGGCAGAGATTGCTTGTATGGTTCCTGAGGCTGGAATGAGGTTCCAGAGACCCTGTCAATGGTGAAGGGAGATGGCATGTCTCTGAGGAGAGGTGGCTTGCGGCTCCTAGTGCTGTGCAGAAGTGGCCAGCACTTGTCTGGCGTCCGCACTGGTTGCTGGAACGCCAGACAACTGTGAGATCTTGGCTTAAGCCGAGGAGGGGGGCGGAGCTGCGTGACGTCGGTGGCCCGTGGGCGGAGCGGCCGATCGTGTCCGTGACATCACCTGGGTGAGGCGCCGAGACCCATTACAGTACCCCCTGCCAATGGAACCCACTTCGTGGGTAGAAGGTTTCGAGGGATGGCGTGCATGGAACCTGCGAACAAGCAAGGGAGCATGGACCTCCGAAGAATCTTCCCAGGAGTCCTCCTGCGGTCCGTAGGACTTCCAGCGGATGAGGTATTGAAGCTTATTCCTGACCCGTCTGGAATCGAGAACCTCCTCCACCTCATACTCATCCTGCCCACCGACCGTAACCGGAGGGGCCGGTGGTGGTTTCCGAGATGGAAACGGGTCGGCAACATGGGGCTTCAGGAGAGAAACATGGAACGTGGGATGTATGCGGAGGTTCGGAGGGAGAAGCAGTCGAACCGCATTCTGGTTAATGATGGAACCAACGAGGAAAGGCCCAATAAACAAGGGACTGAATTTTCTGGAGGGGGTACCGAGCTTCAGATTTCGGGTTGACAACCATACTAGGTCACCCACCTTATACGGTGGGGCCCGCCGCCTTCGCAGGTCATAGTATTGCTTCTGTCTCTGTTGGGCCTTCTCAATGTTAGTTTTGTAGAGTCCGGAGGTTTGCTGAAGTCGGCGAAAGTAATCCTCGGTAGCCGGGTTGTTCGACGGCAGAGTTTGTGGAAAAATGAAGGAGGGGTGAAACCCATAGTTGGAAAAGAACGGGGTTTGTCCCGTGGTGGAGCTGAGTGAGTTGTTGAACGCAAACTCTGCCAATGGAAGAAGAGAGAGCCAATTGTCCTGTAAATGTGGTACGCACTCGACATCCTATGGTTGATCTGCAACCGGGAACAGAGGGCCTTCCAAAATTTGGAAATAAATTGGGAGCCCCTATCGGAGATAAGGATCCTTGGTATACCATGTAGTTTAATGACGTGGCCCGTGAGGGCGTCCATGGTTTCTGAGGCGGTAGGGAGTTTTTTAAGAGTGATGAAATTAGCCATTTGAGTTAGAAGGTCCACAGCCACTAGAATGGTGGTATGGCCATCGGATGGGGGAAGATCGACTATAAAGTCAACTGACACCGCCTGCCATGGACCCTCCAGAATGGGAAGGTTGATCAATAGGCCGTAGGCCGGTAGTCACATGTTTGGCACGGGCACAGGTGTCACAAGATGTCACGTAATCGAGCACCGTTTTCTTCATCTGGGGCCACCAGAAGTGACGGCGGAGAAGTTGCAGTGTCCTCAGGATTCCGGGGTGCCCTGCTAGGGGGTTGTCATGGCAATTTTTTTAGAATCTGGCACTGGATAGAGGGAGGAACATATAATCTGTTCTCCCTGTACCAGAATCCTTCTTCATCCACCTGTAAGTGTGCTGGACAGGGGTCCGCCCCAAGAGCCTCTTTTATCTGTTCCTTCAGGGAGATGGTAGAATTGATAATTTTCTCAGGAGGAACGATATGAGTAGGAGAAGGTAATGCAATGGAGGATTCGTCCTTTCGAGAGAGTGAGTCTGCTTTTCCATTCCGTGAACCCGGCCTATAGGTGATGAAAAAATTCAACCGATCAAAGAAAAAAGCCCAACGTACTTGACGTGCTGACAGGGTCTTACTCCTTTGAATAAATTGGAGGTTTTGGTGGTCGGTATAGATCAGGATCGGAAGAGCGGAACCTTCCAAGAGATGCCTCCAGTTCTCTAGAGCAGCCTTGATGGCCAACAAATCCTTTTCCCCCGCGGAGTAGTTGATCTCACCCGGCGTTAAAGAACGGGAGTAAAAGGCAACTGGATGCATCGGAAGTGGAGGAGATGCTCTCTGGGACAGGATGGCACTCACCGCCTGGTGAGATGCATCAACCTCCATGGTGTACTGTAACTGCGGGTCCGGGAGCCGGAGGATGGGTGCTCTAGTGAACTGGTCTTTCCGATCATTAAAGGCTTGGTGTGCCTGAGGGTTCCAACAGAAACGAGAGGTAGTCCCTGTCAATCGAGTCAAGGGCCTTGCAATTGCAGAGAAGTTACGAATGAATTTTCTATAAAAATTCGCAAAGCCGAGGAAGCGCTGTACTGCCTTCCTAGAATGAGGAACAGGCCGGCTTAGGACACTCTCTATCTTGTTAAGGTCCATCTGGAGACCATCGGGAGAGACTATATAACCCAGGAATGAAATGGAGGAGGTCTCGAAGAGGCATTTTGCTAGTTTGGCATAGAGGTTATGAATTCGTAGTCTAGCCAATACCCATCTGACATGTCTGCGATGTTCACTGAGACTGTTTGAGTATATGAGAATGTCGTCTAAGTAAATGACCACGCACACATCCAGTAAGTGCCTGAAGATATCATTTATGAAATACTGGAATGTGGCAAGGGCATTACAAAGCCCAAACGGCATTACGAGGTACTCATATAGTCCATACCTGGTCCTAAAGGCAGTCTTCCACTCGTCACCTGACCTAATACGGATAAGATTATACGCCCCTTTCAGGTCCAATTTGGTGAATACAGAAGCTGACTGCAACCTTTCTAACAACTCCAGAATAAGAGATAAGGGGTACCTGTTCTTGACAGTGACCCGGTTTAATTCTCTGTAATCAATGATGGGACGTAGGGATCCGTCCTTGTTTCTCACAAAGAATATGCCGGAAGCGGCTGGAGATGAGGAGGGTCGAATGAACCCCTTTCTCAGATTTTCATTGAGATAATCCTTAAGGTGACTAAGTTCAGACTCCGAGAGCGGGTAGATTCTGCCGAAAGGAAGTTTACTGTTAGGCACTAGGTCTATGGGGCAATCATACGGTCTATGTGGGGGAAGTGACTCAGCATCTTTTTCACTAAATACATCAGAGAAATCATGGTATGGTTTAGGTACTGTCGGTTTAGGTGTAGGGGGAAGAGAGTCACTGAGATTCATTATGAGAGCAGAAATACGACAGGTATCCTGACAGAATTGGGAATCAAGAGCTAATGTGGAGGTGTCACAACTGAAAGTGGGATGGTGTAACCGTAACCAGGGCATTCCCAGGATCACAGGGAAGTGAGGAGAGGGAATGACATCAAACGTAATAAACTCGACGTGATCCACTTGAGCCAACATTAAGAGGGGCTGAGTTTGGTGTATGATAGGCCCTGAGGGAAGCGTTGTTCCATCAATAACTCGCACAAAGACAGGATTGGGTTTTTTAACTATTGGAATTTTATTCTTTTGAATTATAGATTCATCAAAGAAATTTCCACAGGCTCCTGTGTCGACCATGGCTTTAAGGGGCAGTCTTTGTTGATCCCACTGTAAAATCAAATCAAGTTCACAGTAGTTAGTCACCTGTGGATTAGTGGTCAGTATTTTGAAGGATGGACAAAACTCACTCGCAGATTTCCTCTTGAGGAGTGTACAAGTCTCCACTGCATGGTCTTTTTCTCCGCAATACATGCATATTGCAGATTCTTCCTGCGAGTTCTTTCTGCTTGTGAGAGGGGCCCTCTGATTGTGCCAATGTCCATAGGAACTGCAGCCTGATAGACCGGAGATTTCTGGGGGGAGAACGGCATTCCCGTAGTTCTCTCTGCCCTTCTCTCTCTCATGCATCTGTCTGTCGATATAGACAATTTTATCAGAGATTCCAGAGATGTGGGAAGCTCAGTACGGGCTAATTCATCCTTCACTATCTCTGATAATCCCAAACGGAATTGGTTTCGTCGCTAATATCATTCCATTCGGATTCCGTTGCCCATCGCTTAAATTCGGCTGTAGTCCTCTATGGGATGCTCAGGGGAGGAGCTCTGTTTGTAATGTTCTCGGATATGAAGGCCCTGAGCGTCTGGTTTTTCGGCCTGTACTTTAGCTACTTTCAAGGTAAGGGCCTCCAACCTCTGGTTGAAGGCAACCATGTGGGAACGGACATCCGCTGGCTCCATTTCAAAAAGGGTTCCAGCAACCTGTAATAACCTTCTATTAAGGTGGGATACGGAGCTCAGCTGCGGAACCCCGTTCCGCGTCAAAACACACAGGACCAAGGTTGTTATGCGGCAATGGAATCTCGCCACTGGTTTCCACGCATCATCGCACCAATACCCATGAAACAAGTGACCTGCCTGTCATAGTAGGTAGCGTGTGTAGTACTGGTGAGTTCACAATTGAACTCTAGTATAGTCTCTATAACAAAAGCAATAGATACGTGACAGGCAAGGTATTACAGCAATGATAGTAGCAGCTCGTGCTGGTGAGAGATCGGTTACCAGGTGAGTTTACTGCACTCAGACCTGGTAACCAGACACAGGTTAGGCAACTTCATCAGTAGTATCAACAATGAACTGTATATAACTAAATGTATCAGGTAATCAATTAACATCCAGGTTCACTGCTCTGAGATGAGTACTTGCGATTGGTAGGGCTGAATGATGTCTCCTCCTACTTTGGCAGAGATTGCTTGTATGGTTCCTGAGGCTAGAATGAGGTTCCAGAGACCCTGTCAGCGGTGAAGGGAGATGGCAGGTCTCTGAGGAGAGGTGGCTTGTGGCTCTTAGAGCTGTGCAGAGGTGGCCAGCACTTGTCTGGCGTCCGCACTGGTTGCTGGAACCCCAGATAACTGAGAGATCTCGGCTTAAGTTGAGGAGGGGGGCGGAGCGGCGTGATGTCGGCAGCCTGGGGGCGGAGCGGCCGATCGTGTCCGTGATGTCACGCGGGTGAGCCGCCGAGATCCGTTACACCCGTGGGCTCAGCAAAATAGAGCAGATTACTCCATCAACACTACTAGTGTGTCGATCGAGGTTTCCCTGTTTGCATTGTATTCTGACAGCAGCTGCCGGCCACTGTCAGAATACCCAACCAGAGCCAGCAGCTCATTGGCTTCCGGCTCTAGTCATACTAAGATTTTCCAGCCGACTTCTTTGATCAGTTGATCCAGGGATGCCGGCCGAAAGGATGACGACAGCGGCACACACTGTGCAAAATTCGTCCGGTTTTCAAGAACCCTAACCCTAAGTCTCTTCTGTCATAAAATCTTCTTTCTACCTGTCAGGATTTTTTATTCAACCCATGTCAAGATAGATTAACTCAATTAGCTCCCATAAACATGCATGGGAGTTATGTACCCGGGGTCCAGCTAATCAAATGGCCAAACATTAGAAACCTGGAAAACGAATGGTAAGAAGAGTGAAGTGCCAATGAGGGAAGAGGGCAGCGATGAAAGGGATCGCTTTGGCAGGTCTGCTATAATTGAAATAAAATACTACCTACAAAACAATTCACCCATAGAAACTCCACTCTCTGATAAAACCACATAAAGTTAAGAACACTTGCCCAAGAATGATTAAGATTAGTCCCCTGGTAAACCATATACCAAAAAAGAGCAGAAAGGTTTTTCAAAGGACACTCTAATCTGGTATGACTTGGGTCATGAGTAATCTACAAAAGCCCAATGGTACTCATCATCAATAGTATCAGAAAAATATGAGATAAATATTAAGGTAAAAAGGCAGATGTAAAAAAGTACATTAGATACTAAATACACATATTTTACTCATGAAGCTAATCGAATTGAATGAGCTACAGAAAAGTACAGAAAGTTAAGGTATGGCTTGTGCATACAAAGCTTGGTGTGTATCCTTTACCGCCTCTTCTTTAGGTTAACTTTCTATGCTCAACAAAGTGGCAGTTGCCACCTGTTTGCTGTGGACACGTAGAGTCAAATTGTCACTCAGTTGCGTTGGTATCACTCGGATGAAGAAACAGGATGTCACCAGAACACCGGAGAAATGTGTTCAATCAAACATCATTTATTGACACATAGACATATTGTCACAAGGATGGCAATGTTTTCGGGTGGTGCAGATTTCCCTGATCAGGCTCAGTATGTCATATTGAGCCTGATGAAGGGACCCTGCATGGCCCTGAAACATTGCCATCCTTGTGACAATACGTGAATGTGTCAATAAATGATATTTGATTGAATACATTTCTCCAGTGTGCTGGTGACATCCTGTTTCTTTATTGACCTTAACGACACAAGCCGTAGTCATTTCGGCACCCATCCTTAAGGGCTTTACCGGTAAGGAGTGCAGTGGGATACCTAATGAACTTGGATATCACTCAGATCACATGATAATTTGTGTAACGGGTATCTTTACACACGGTTACCTACTAAAGCTTGTACTAATATTCTGCTACACTATCTCGTTATTTTCTTTATTTAGCATGTCTCCATAGACAACATATTTAGGAGGATTAATCAAGACTGGAGCAGACTAAATCTGGAGCAGATGTGCATGGCAACCAACCAGCTTCTATCTTTCATGTTCAATGCTTATCTGAACAAACTGAAGAGAGAAACCATGGGCAACTGCTCCAGATTCTGTGTGCTCCAGTTTTGATAAATTCCCTCCATAGGATCTGTAATTTTTTATTGTCTAGCCTATTTATAATCCATAATTTTGCATGTATACCCCAGACAGAAAAAGCACTATTTACAAAACGACCTTTACTGTTTCTTTATCAAAATCATCCTTCTCATCACAGACTTTGAACACTAAACCAGTTTACAAACTGGAGATTACAAAAGGAATTGATTTTATTAATTGTCCTGTCACTTTGTTTCTATGCAGAATATACAAAGCAGCTATATTTATCTCAGAGGCAAAGTGGTAAGACAGCAGAGAAGAAACTATAGTCCATGCTTGAGTCTTTCTGATATAATGTGGTCCACACGCCAATGTTTTAACAAGTTTCAAATATTCATAAGCGTTCTCGGATGAGGACACCAAAGCACACTAACACGCTGTAAATATTTTATTGCAAAGCCCCGGGAAAAGCCAAGGCACGTGCACTGCTCAGTGCTGATTTTAAGAGATTTGGATAGGTCAGGCCCCAAATGTACGAGAGCTAGCAGTGCGTGGGAGAGTGGGGTGCTTCTGAGACAGCAGCTAAGTACTTAACACCTCCATCTCTACAGTGAGACGGCTATGTAGATATTGGCAATGTGGGTGCATTAAACAAACATTCATTTTTTATACGCAGTCTGAGGGAAAATTATGTCATCTTAGACATCTTGGGAAATACAAATAAAGTCTATAGCCCCAAAATCTATACTCAAGCCACAACTGTATTTGTTCTAAAAAAAAGAAGTTATGGAAAACTAAAATCTGCTGTCCTATTTTGACCCATTTTTTCCACCATAAACCCAAATTATACTTCTATATATAAGGGACCATTTCCACTGAAGAGTGTTAGAGTGGCAGCAGGCACCTTATGCTGGATTGCTGGGCATTCCAGCACCAGCCACTGCTCTGGGTGGGGGAAGACCTAACACATCTTCATATATAGACAAATAGTGGTCATCAATTTTGAATCCCTCTTTTTGAGATTTGACCGTAAAGTTGTTGTTTTTTATCACATTTGGATATTCGATCACAGTTTTTTGAGATTGTGATAATTTCTGATAATATTTGGAATAATATTGTTTCACTCACAATCAAAAACCTTTATTACACAAATACAAGGGCAGATGCAGCAGTCAGCAATTGGGAGGCTCACATTTGCTGACTGCTGCATGTACCCTTGTATTTGTGGTCACTATCATTGTAACTTTCCCTGAGTCTATTCCCAAAGGGATTTCCCTTTTGAATTACACCTGAAGCTCTGATGAAGGGGGTCTCTGTTTGTCCCCTGAAGCAGTTGGCACTTTGATTCTTTTATTGTAAACAATAAAAAAATCCTTGGATTCTTTCTTTGGTGACACCTCCGTTTTTTGTTCTAATTGACTTCTCCAGGGCTCCCTCCTGCCCTCTAAGGGGTCCATCTGATCATTGGATCAGTTTAATAATTTGATCATTGGATCAGTGGTTGCAATATGTGTTACCTTAATGAGGCTAGTGACTAGGGTTGCACAGATACCAAGTACAGTACTCGGTACAAGTACGAGTACATGTACCGATACTTTTGAGCTCCAAGACTACACTAGAGAAAAATTCAAAAATTATGAGGCAGCTGTCATTTGTAAGGAGCACACGGAGCTCCCGGGATTAGTACATTTCTGTATTAATGTACGATTTTGTTTTTATAAATATAAACAAAGGGATGCACAGATACCAGTTTTGCGAGTACATGTACTGGTACTTGCCGAGTACTTACAAGTACGAGTACTGATACATTTTTGTTTATTGTCATGTGACACTTTTTCTAAAACAATACAGACTGATTTCAGGACAGTGGTGGAGTGCCAGAGCCAGGTCCCAGCTGCAACCGCTGCAACCCTGGTAGTTCTCATGAAAATGCCAAGTATCGGCACTGGTACTCGCAAAGTATCTGTGCATCCCTACTAGTGACCAAGCAAGATCTGGAAGAAATACGCAATGCATACCAGGATTCAAGTAAGAACACACATGCCTTTTGAATTTAGACAATATCTGCTAATCCTGAATTTCCCCTTTAAAAGTTTAAATTATTAAACAGCTGGATTGAAACATGTGTGAGCAACATACAATGTGGTAATGACACAAAAGCAACACTAAAAACACTAAAATCTCACTGCAATGCTGGTCAAACACATTGGGACAATTCATAAAAAGTGTCTGAGAAAAGTGTTGTTTTAACTGGGGTTCAGCCAATCATCTTTTACATTTTGATTTGAAGAAAAGTGAAAGGTAGAAGCTGATTGGATCCTATGGACAATCACAACAGTTGAGATAGAACTTGGTCTAAGACACTTTTTATTAAATCACCCCCCCATTAATTTTATTCAATAAAGAGTTTTCCCCTAAAGTGCTACATCTGAAGAGCAGTATCCCTTAACAACCAATCAGAATTCAATCTGCTGAAGTCAGATCACTACAGAATGATTTATGAATGGTTGTCATGGGTTACTACACTTTAGAGCACTTGCAAGTAAGAAATCTTTGAATTGATTAAAGCTAAGTTTGCATTTGTTTTTAGATTTGATTCTAATTTCTGATTCTGCTTTACTTTTGATATGCCAAGTGTTGTTTTTTTTTTTTCAGGAAGTCAATCCATACAATATTATTTTTCATTTAATTCATAAGGCTTCATTTCACTGCATGTACTGTATCTGCATTGCATTCACTTTATTTTTTATTTTTTTTGCATGCAGTAAACAGTTTAAAACCTGTCCAATTACTTATGTTTTTTTTATTGACCTAAAAATAAATGATCCAAATGTCTGTTCACTGCTCAGGTATGAATGGAATATCAAATAATGATTAGGTCGTCAGATGGCCAGGTTGAAATGTGTATTGGCCCTATTAGTTTATACAGCTCTTTATAAAGTACTTTTTTTTTACATTTTGATGATTTTACATAGTATTTGAGGTTGAATAAAGACATCAGTCCATCAAGTCCAACCTATTAGGATAAATTTTGTCTTTTTTTCCCCGATTTTGGCCATTTTCAAGCAAACTGAATCCTGCTGCCTTTTCTTAAAATACTAATGGGGATTGCATTTGTAGGATATTCCCACCAGAATTTTCAGTTCTGCTCATCTGCTGCTGCAATTTCATAGCGAATAGTGGTGCAACACTTTCCCAAAGGACATGAATTAAGAGTACAGCTGTGAGAGACACACACATTTGACACAGCTTTGTAAAAGGGAAACGGAAAAAGGGGCAGAACTTCTTTAGAGTCTCTATGTAATACCAAAAGACAGAGAAAACTCACCCAAAAATTTAAAAAAATCATTGTAGGTAGAGAAATGTTTTTATTAACCGTTGCAGTGGGGCTGCCTCTGCACTGCAAGAGTTAAGTGTTCAAAATATAAAAAAGTTATATTTACCCGATCCTCCGAGCCGGCTTGTTGGTAGACAGGTACTTCCAGCATCTCTATTCCTCTGCTGCAGTGGTTGTAGGTCCCTGAGTCATCACCTTCTATACACTGTGCATAGGACAGGAGGATGCTGAGGGACATATCATCGCTGCAGCGTAGGAGGAGACAGGCAGGAGGGAACACTGTGATAGCTGGCCAACTCCGAGTGAGTATAACTTTTTTATTTTAGTCCCTAGACAAAAACTAGCAGGGGTAGACTCACTGCAAAAGTTAATCAAAATGTTTCCCTGGAGTTGTTCTTTAAATAGAATCTTTCACAAAGAAAAGAGCACTTTGACATGGATCAGTTTATGTTAAAAAATCAGTTTCCACAGAGCTTGTTAATGTCTGGATTAATATTTATCTATAGTCGCCAGGCACAGATTAGTGTCAAGAGCTCCTGACTCTATGCAGCTTTTCTCTAAAGAGTTTGGTATGTTTGCATGGATAGTTTTCTGGACTTGGTTCGGAACATCTGAACATTTCCATCAATAGACTCAGCGCTGATGTGTCTCGGGACAAATGTCTCAATCCACATGTAATCGTACCCTGTACAATTACATGTGGACTGCATACACACTGATCTCTGCGTACACTGATCTATATATACATTGTTCCGTATAAACAGGGAGATCTCTAAGTACACAGGAATCTCTGAGCAGTGACGGTTCTGATTGGCTCCTGGTGCAGTCCGGATTCTACACTCGGATACATTGCATCTCTCACCTGCTCTCCTCCTTCTGCCTCCTCCATCTCCAGCTCCCCTCCAGTTTTACTGTCTGCCTGGCTCCTCTCTCCTCTCCTGCCACCTGTTACTAAGGACGTGGCCCGGTGTACAAGCAAGAACCCAACGGACCCCACCCCCATTCAGAAACCCGTAAGACACCCCTCTCCCCTGGGCCCCCAGCACTGCCCCATATTCCACCATTCCCAGGACCAGATTTCACTGGGCCCCCCCACCTGTCGGGCCCGGCTGCACCAGCATTTGGCCCGCCCCTGGACTGCTGCTTACAACTTGAATGGGCAAAGGGGCCGCATCTGTACATACACATCTGGTTCATGCCACATGAATCCCCGGATGCCTGTGTGCATGAGGCCATAGAGAGAGCAGCAGTGATAGGTTTTTATTACAGGAAGCTCCTGTAGAGAGGCAAAGCTTTACACTGGATTACTGCACAGATCTGGAAGAAATACACAAAGTACACCAATATTCAAGTAGTAATACACACGGCTCTTGTATTTATGGGATATTTGATTATCCAAGAGTTCAGCTTTAAGCAGCATGTTTCCATTACTACAAATTCCTAAAGAATTAAAAAGAAAAGTTGTATTAATTGTAAAAGGCTGAAGACTATATCAAGGAGTAGCTCACTTTTTACCATTTCAGAAAACTGTACCCTTTCATGGCTTTTGATAACTGCTAATCAATGACATCTGTAACCCATTAACTTATCAGGAACATCTAACTGCCCTTTTTTGGAAAACTTTGCTGAAAGTAATTATGCAGCACCTAATAGGAAGGGATGTGTGGCCACTGGCGTTCCGCCAGGACAGAATTAGCAAGGGATCTGATGAAATTAAATGTAAAGTAGTCTAGAAACATAATGTTAAAATGCACAAGTGCATTGGCAGCCATTTTACAGTCTAAACCAAAACCTTTTTTTTTGTTTTGGATAGAGTTGGGGAGGATTAAAGCCTCTTTTTTTTTTTTTTTGCTTCCATTGTGTTCCATTGGGGAAATGTCCCTACCCGTTTTATCCTGTAGATGCAACAGGAAGTTAGTGTAAATCAACCCAAAGTGGGGGAAATCTCCTTGTAGACAGTTGTTAACAATTATCCCCATTGGAAGATGTCCCTTCTACCCCTGTTCTGGTGAAATCTCAGATTTTGGATTTTATCTCACCTTTAGTCCTTGTGACAATGGTCACCAGTACAAATAGAGAAAGTGCATGTCTCCAGCTGGGAGACTAACAGCAATGAAAATCTGATAGGGGTTCTAACCCTTTCACACTCTATCCAAAAGCTTGTTCATTAGCCCTGCAAATGGCCAGGACTGAATAACAAGATTTGCCCTCCATCAGACTTCAATGGGCTTCAATTCAAAGTTTGTGAACTTTGAGCAAGATTTATGAAACTGTTCATAAACCAAACCAAGGCAGATTTCCTGATCGCTAATAACTGCGTTGAAGTAATGGGAACATATAACAAGGTATTTCTATTTTTAAAAAAAGAGGCAAAATATGTGCTTACATGCCTAAAAACAGGACTTCTTGGGGTACAAGTCTTCTTCAAGTAGTCCTAAGAGTGTATTTAAGCTCATTAATATTCAGAGTGCACAGCCTTCTTCTCATCCTAGAAGTGGAATCGCCATAGTGTTTTATTTGAAATGATTCATAGCCTAAGCCAACTTAAAAGCTGCATACATGAGTCATAAACTGGCTCAGTAAAGATTAGTATAGCTATGTGCAGGTATCTATAATGATCTATGAAATGCCATACATATTCAAATGCCGTGCAAAAAAGAAAAAACACATAACTTTGGTTCCACAACAGGCATGTTATTTATAACTGGACTTTTTTTTCCAGATGGTTTCACCTTACCTTCATACATATACTTTGCCCAAGTAGATAATGTCCTCTTTAGTGCAAATGTAAAAATGCACTAAAACGAAGGAATTTCACTAACAGTTTACTAGGGATGATGTTTGGGTACCCCTCCTTTATGGGTTTGAGACAAACTATCCATGTTCAAGGTTGACGGTTATGGCAAACTAATGTGGGAATCCCAATACTGATTTTTTGTAACTATAATTCACTGTCTTGCCTTTGAACTTTGGTCAGCTGGCGTAGAAGGGCTAATAAAGGCAGCTTTGCTTGCATCAGCAACAAGTGTACACTGTGCACACCAAAATAAAAAAGGCCCTAGCAACAGAAAATATAAAATATGTTTTATATAAAAAAAATATAACCCTTAAATGATAAACACCAACCCAATTTTATTAACCTGGCAGAAAATAAAATGTGGATAAATTAGAAATAAAAGAAAATAAAACAAGCAAAAAAAATACTGCAAGAGGGCACCCAGCAGCTAAACAGCAATGAAAGTTGTTGACACACATAAAATGATAGTCCTAAAAAGGACTGTTGGGTTTCTGAACTGTGCCACTAGTCGATTTCTATGAAGAGCTTTAACTTTTAGATCTGTTGTGGCTGTTACTGCCTGTTACCGCATTGATAAAGAAAATATGTGTTGCAGCCATACCTACCTTTAAAAACTCCTTTTATTTTTCCAAATTGAAATGAATCAGATTGAGCTGCTGCTGTATTTAGGCCAAGCTAAATGTAATATGTAAAAAATCAAATACACATCTAAAATGAGTAATTCTAGAATACGGTGATGCTGTTCACGAAAGTCATACTGTTCTGTAATACCACATGCAGTTTAAAGTGACACTAAAATCAGGAGTTAAATGTTAAAAATGCATTCAATCATCCTATAATTAAAAATGTATCATATTTGTGTATCACTCGGCTGTAGAGCCTGAAATCATCTCTGAATTGGTGCTGACACTGTCCTGGTGCGTGGCTACTTTTGTTCCCCATGGTCCCTGTGTGTGTTGTAAAGTAGTCACAGCTCCAAGCTCTCTCCTGTGATGGACTACAATCTCAAAACAAATTAATAAACTAAACATGGATTGTAGTCCATCACGGGAGTGAGCTTGGAGCGGTGACTTTACAAAACACACCAGGACCATGGAGAACAAAAGCATCCACCCTCCAGAAGGAAGGACAGTGTTCAGCATGAATTCAGAGATGATTTGAGGATCTACAGCGGAGTGATGCACAAATGTGATACATTTTTGTTAATAGTTAAGGTACTTGAATGCATTTTTAAGATTTAACTCCTGAGCTTAGTGTCCCTTTAAAGGCATCTCCCACGCATGTATTTTAAAGTACTGGTGATTTATCTATGCTGCTTTAAAGCTACCCTCTCCCTCCTGTATGTTTTGTTTCAAAACACTATTTTGCTTTGCTAAATATCCCCTATGGCAGTGTCCAGCTCCCCCATGACAATTGCTTGCCTATTAGCATATAGCCAGAACTTAAGATCTAGATTTATCTCCAATAGAGGGGTTCAAAGCTTAGTGCGGGTTCTGCAATTTTCAGACAGGTTTCAAAGGACCTCCAACAATCCTCCCCTTCCCCCAAGTGAATAGAGATTCACCCATCCCTACACTGTACACTCCTGGGACTTTAACAGCTGACACTCACTTGATTTTATTTACTTTAATTCAGCAGAGATTAGAATTTGAGAAAGAAGGTTTATAATAGGAGGTTTTGCAGGATTTCACGAGCTAACCACTGACTCCTTTTTTGGGAATACAGTTTCAAATAGATGTTATCTCATTTCTCAAAGTCTGGAGGTATTATTGTCTCATTTCCACCCCAATCTGACCTGTTTTGACAGTAATCGCCATGTGATGCCTTTCATGGGATACTAATATTCAAAGGAGACTGCTATCTTTAATGCAAGTTTTGACTATGATAGGTCTTTGTACTAGAATATAGCAGTGCTTGTATACCTTGATTAACAATGTATTAAATGAAAATAAACATTAATTTAAAAAAATTAGCAGGTTATCATTTGAAAGTTATTATACCCAGTTCCTGCGAAAAGTCATTTGAATTGGGATTCACAGTTATGTGTGTATCATCAAATATAAAAAAAATGACTGCAGGATGTTCTACTCAGAGAAAACTTTTTACCCATACATGAAGTAATGAAGAGGGTTGAATTCAAGTTCTTAAAGGAGCTGTAAAGTCACAGCATATAGTACCCTGGTATAACATCAGAATTGTAATAGTAATACATACTATAGTTGTTCTTGATACTGCAATCAAAGCTTACTTGAAAAGGTCCCTTTTATGTAGTAAGTGCTGGAAGTCCTTCCATCTGTCCATCACTTTCAACAATTTTCTGGATTCCCAGTGTGCCTTGCATCTCTCCCTGCTGCTTTATGTGATGCAATCTCGATTTTTCAAGACTACATAGCCCATAATGCGTTGCTTCCAGTAAGCAATGATGATGTAACATTGTTCAGACGTTGCTTTGTGGTTTAGAAGGCAGGCTCTGTGAGTTGGGACACAAGGAAGTACATATTTACAGAGTGAAATTGTGTCAGTGCATTGAGGAAGTACATTCTATGGGCATCTTCAATAAGTAAGTTTACACACTTCTAGATGGATATGGCTTTTAGGAGTGATATAGAACTTATGGAAATCCAATATAGAAATGTAGATTTATTGTTAGTTTTTGACCATAAATACCCTTTAACATGCTCTTACTTGTGAGGCCCCAGTGTACCATGTGCCAACAGAAATGTTATGCTATCTTACCCACTATGACTATTTTTTCCTTTGCAGCATAACACAGCTATCAAATTTCTCTTAACCTATTTTATGATGCAACTACGATGACTTCAATGTGGAGGATAGCATAGGACCATGTCGCCAGACCATTGATTTAAAAAAAAAAAAACCATTAGAGAACATCTCAGCCATCAAAAATAGACTCCACTTGTTTATGATTACTAAGAAACTGAGGGCCAAACTACAGGGTAGACTGTCTAAATTTCGTAAAATTTGGGACCCGTGGGCTTCCAATTTTTATGCTACCTCATTTTGATAAGTCCTCGCAAGGACTTTGAATCCTGGAGCCTCCTGGCTTTATATTAAGCTGTAGGTGTTCCCCTTGGCCAGCCTATTTTCTCTTACTATTTACCTTCCCTCACTCTCTTCCTGCCTCTTATTCCTGATTCTTCTCTTTTCTTCTTTTTCTATTTTCCTTCTATTCATATTTCCTATGGTTGTCATGGATATTTTGCACTCCTAAATATGCAACGTATTGGCCGCTGATCATCAGTCAGGTCTGGTATGTTTACTATTACCTGCTGCATAACTGAATTGTCATCTGTCCATATGTCTTAGACTTAGACAATCCTTTTTTTTATCTCTCTATGTATTGTGAAGTTTGATTAATGTTGTTGGCTCTCTTGTTTTGTTAATTAAAAAAATAATATAAATATATTGAATTAAAAAAACAAAAACATTAGAATCCAACAGGGTTATTCAGAAAAGGGTGAGGAGTTTGGAGAAGGCAGGAGAAGTGAACAATCTAGGACAACATAGCTGATCTGGAAAAATTCTCCAATTCAGCTCACTTTCCAGTTCAGCTATGTTGTCCTAGATTGTTCTCTTCTCCTGCCTTCTCCAAACTCTGCACCCATTTGTGAATAGACCTGTAAATGTAAAATTATATGTTTCCGAAATCTCCAAACGTCCATATGACACTTAGGACATTCCTGACTGCTAGATTTTGGTGACAAAGTGACTAAGCAGGATAAGCTACCAAAAGATGTATTGTTGCAGTCTGGAAAAATGCATGACTTCATAAGTTGGTTTGTCTTAGAGTAATGTAAATAATGTTCAAATGCATGATCACATTTTTCTATTAAGAAAAACAAATCTTTAAAGCTAAACATTTCTGCCTATTTTATGTCAGATTAAAGATCTTTTAGTATGTTTTTCGGTCTTAAAGGAGAATTATGAGGTGAGTGATTTCCACTCATCCTCATAGTTAGAGCCGACCCGTGACAATGAAACTGTCACAGGTTGGCTCTATTGATCGGGAAGTGAGCGAACACATACTGTTGCTCGCTCACTTTCCGATCTCCCACAGCTGGGTGGATCCAGACAGTATTGTCGGGATCCGTCCTGGCTGCGGCGCTTTTAGTATATACTGAGCTTTGGGTCACGGGAGGAGGTTAGTATATGTCCTCCCATGACCCTAAAGAGAACTATGGGGAAAAACACTTACCCCATGGTTCTCTGTTAAGACAAATACAGAAGTAAAATGTCTGTACTTGAAAGCATTGTTTTTATATCACCTGGCTCTGTTGGTGTATGTCTGAAGAACATAGTCTAATGTCTTGGCATAGCCTTAAAATATCCTTAGAATTAAAGTGATATTAACGTCAAATGGCTTTTTCTCTATTTGAAATGCTAATTAAATCACTTACAATAGATGCTGCTCCTCCTGAAGAATCATCTGGTCCCCTGAGCACTGGCCCTGATATCCTGTTTTAGGGAGGCTCCTTTCCCTTGCAGGGTCCTATGGAGCCACCCTTGTGTGTGCTAGTAAGCTGTGTCTGTCTCCACAAACACACAGGCACAGCAAGGGGAGTCCCTGCTCCTCTTTCCTCCTTTCTACCTTCTCCAAGCTAGTAGATGGACAGCTGCTGAAGTCGGCTCTGTCCCTTGTTATCTTGTACTCGACAGGAACTTCAGGTAAGCAGAGCTGAGAGAGTTGGAGCCATCTGTTTAGAAACATGATGACTGTAAGTGATTTGACAAAAATGTAAAAAAAACAAAAACTTTTCTGGGCAGTTTGTTTTACCTGGATTCACATTTGAAAAAAGCTTGAGAGTTTAATACTACTTTAAAGTAAATGTAAACCCTAACTGAACAACATTTAGGGACCCATTTATAAAGCAGTGGTATGACCCTACTATGGCCATAAAAATGTTTTTAAAATGACAGAAAATGTATAAAGCACAGCAATGTGGTTGTTCACTTCTCCTGCCGTCTCCAAACTCTTCCCCCTTTTATGGTAGGGATACACCCGAACTGCAAGGATTAACTGCTCGGTTTGGTCTATCGGGCTAAAGTAAAGAACATACACTCACCTGATTCTCAGTCCTGTGGTAGTGATCGCTCACCTCTCCCCCCCCCCCCCCTGCTCTGGTGGTGGAATGTCCCTCCATGTCCTCAAGCAGCTGCATTAGACATGATGACGTCACGGGTCCTTAGACCACCGTAGCCCAGTGAGGAGGGGAGGAGAGGCAGGGGTAATTGGTCTAGCAGCCAAGAGAGACCAAGAAGTGTGGGGTAGCCCCAATGCAAGGGTTAATTTTTAGATTTCCTGGAGTCCTTCTTTTACCATTTCTGCTACTTTTGCTGGACATCTTGGTCAGTTAAAGCAAGTTTAAAAACTGTCAGCTTAATAGCCGGATTACCAGGTGACAATAAAGACTAATTAAAAGTGTCTGTGGGAGAAAGAATGCCTTGATGTTGGTGATCAGTGAGGAAGGGGGAAAAAGAAAGATGCATTTGTGTCAACGAGGTGTGGAGAGCATTGGCGCTCATTGGGGAGTGAGGGGCAACACTGAGTGTGGTGGTGGGGGGCATTGGTACTCAGAAGGGGTCAGGTAACATTAGGGCTTAATGAGGGGAACCATAGTGCTCAGTGGGGGCATGAACATTAATGCCTATTAAGGGTATGTAGTAATAGTAGTGCCCAGCCAGTGTGAGGGGAGGGTATCACTGATGCCCAGTCAGGGTGGGGAGGAACAGTAGTGCTCAGAAGGGGTGGGAGGAACTATAGTACCCAGCAGGGGTGGGGAGAACAATAATGTCCAGCTATTGCACAGACATTGTCTTTTGACCATTCTTAGTATTAAGAAGTCAGCCTTGAATAATAATGTGCAGCCGATCCTGAAGCACACATTTATGTACAGGAAGTGGCTGGGGAGGCTGAAAGTGACCAGTAGCAGGGATATTTAAAAAAGCATAAACACAATCTAAAAGAGTTATATTTGAAAAAAAATGTATTACAATTTATGATTTACAGTGCTGTAGAAGACTAAACGTCATCCCGTTAGGTTGTAGATAAAACTTTAATGTTACTTTCTCAGTTAACTATCGTGAGAAAAGGATGAGATTATATTTACCATTACAACAACTGCTTATCTATACCTGTAGACATTTCTGCTGGATTATATCTGGCTTTAGTGTTTCTGGCAATTGATCAATATCTGCAGCAAGGCCTGTGTGACCAGAACAGAGAATAACTGTTGGTACAAGGTATACCTTCACCTTCATGCCTTTAATGAGCTCATTAAACTGTGTATGATAAGACCAATATCACATTTTGAGCTGAAAGCCTTAAAATAGACCATAATAACTAAGCTTCAAATCTAAAATGTAACTCTGTTATTCAACTAAAAAATGTTTGTTTGTTTTTTTAGAACAGATTTTGCTGGAAAAGATTAGTTACCCTGTGTTTATATGTACGTTATGGAATATGCGTACTAGCTAAGTTCTGGTGTGCTTGCTTGGGACAGTTAAATGATTCCCCTTCAAGGTAGACCACAAGTATAGCTGTTGTGAAGCTGCAGTATTGCAGTGATGTTAAACTGCATATAACTGGATTTCTCTATGGCAGTGCCAGAGCTCCACCAAAATTGCAGCACTTCTGTACTCTCATCTGTGAGAAATGGAAAAAGTGCAGGTGAGGCGTTGTATTCAAATATTCAGAAGAACGGTCAGAACATGATAAAGTAAAATGACTTCACTGATTCACCGATTTTGGATATACCCTGCACAACAAATAATTAAGTCCTGGTGATTTAATGTGAGTTTCTGAGTCCATAAAACTATCCATCATATTTGAGCCCTAAAGAGGGGAGGGGCTTTGGGTTCCCTAGACGTGTTGGCTGCGCATACAGTATCTATGTGGAAAGAGGCAATGAGACCTTTTTCTAGGTGTGCTTCCTTGGCGGACCTGAGCAAGCTTCCCTATGCCATGTGGGTTTTTCTTGAGGAACGGTAAAGGTAGAATGAGGAGCTTTATTGTAGTCAGTCTCTGAGCTAAAACATTCTTCAGCAGAAGTGGCACAGAAAAATGAGAGTAGAAATCCTTTGTGAAACTGCTAAATTGTAAATAATTGTAACAAAATTGCAAAACAATACCGGCGCCTTCAAATCCAAAAAGAGCTTAGCAGTAAAAATACAGCAAACACGATGGAGGCAGCTCCCACAGATTAGATAGACCACCAGTCTATGAGAAAAGAAACAAAAGAGAGCGCCTCCATAGTGTAAAAATGTTATTTAATAGTAAAAACACGCAGCTCTAGGGCTGTACTTACAACAGTTCGGTCGAATAAAAACCAGTAGAATAAGGTGAGCGGACGGAACCCCTGGCAGGGAGAATCTGGAGCGATGTAAAACACCAGTAACCTCGATCCCTGTATTGATAAATGGTTTACGCGTTTCTGGGGCACGCCCCCTTCATGGTTCATGGTTCCAATGAAGGGGGGTTCTCTTTTGTTCCTTTTCTCATAATTGTAACAAGCTGCACCACTTTGTTTTAAATGCTCACTTTCAAGCATTTATTCTTTAAGATTTCTGCATGTGGTACCGTTGAAATTAGTGGAGGAGAACTGTTTGTGAAAAATATTTAATAAAAACTATTTCTGTAAAAAAGTGGAGGACATATTTTGGTTAAAATGGAGGGGGGGAAAAACGCTGCTAGCAAAGTTTTGCAAAATCACAACCCACAAAAATGTGTATTTGCTACCTTTCGCAGTAATGGTACAGAAGTAACTATGACATTTCTGTTTAGTTTGGGTTACAGAAGAAATGCTGCCAGAGAAGTAGAGATAAGCCCCCTTGCCTGACAGGAACAAAACCTTATTATTCACAGAGGCATGGGGGTTGATTTACTAAAGGCAAATAGGCTGCTCACTTTGCAAGGGAATTTGCACATTGCAAGGGAATTTTCCCTTAGCTTGGTGAATGTGGTGACATTTCAGTTTGCAAAGAATAACCAATCATGTGCAAGGAAAATAAAAACAGGATTTTTGCTTGCACATGATTGGAAGATGAAAGTCAACAGAGCTTCACCTCATTCAAAAAAACTAAAGGGGAAACATTCCCTGCAAAGTGCAAATTCCCTTGCAAAATAAACAGCCTATTTGCCTCTAGTACATCAATCTCTTGGATTCAATTGCAGTTGTTATTTGTACTTTACTTTTCTTTTTTTTTACATAGACATGTAAACCGTGACGGAAATAAACAATATCTTATATCTGCATTTCTTGTTAGTGGCGATTCCAAAACCTTCATTTTGTTGATGGATACCCCTTTTACCTTTTATGACTGTTCATCCATTGTCAGCATCTGTAAAACTGTCCTTTACTGGGCCCGAACATATGTTCTGTTTTACTCACACACTTGTAAGCCATCGACACTTCCCAGATCTCTCCTTCAATTCTTTTCACATCTTCCAATGACTATTTAAGGCAAGCATTATCAAGAAAGTTTAAACAAAACACAGGACCTCTCCTCCTTTAAACTTAAAAATAACTAGCCAGCCACGAACAAGAGTAAACAGATATAAATCAGGCAGTGGAGACATTGAAATCAATGTCTGGGCCTGTACCCCTAGCCTGTAACACCTACTACGGTAAATCACAGAAACATCAAGCATATATAAAAAAAAGTAATAAGGTGGGTAATAGTATCCATTATGTATCTCTAATCCATTATAAATGCTTAAAATGTGTTGTCATAGATGGACAATGGAGACATGTTTGCTATTACAATAAACACATGGGCTCATTCAGCAAATCAGTCCAATGATAAGTATGACAGACAGACAGTATATTCATGCTGTATACATATACAGTTGGAAGAAGGTGCATGCAATGCTTTAATAAGATTTTTAATGTTTTTCAGCTGAGAGAAAAAAAACTATTCAACGGGAGGATAAAGCTATTAAATATTTCCTATAACCTTCAGGCTGTGAACATGTAAATGGTGAGGCTTTAACATTAACTGCTCATTTGTGACTGCCAACTGGAGAACAAAGAGCTAGCACTACACTTTTGAAAATAGATTTTGCTGGTATTGTATACTGAGAGTAGTTGGACTCAATGTGGTTTGACTGCTGTATAGTATACAACAGCATCATTCGATCCCTTTAAATGCGTAATTTGCTTGACCTTTTTACCCCAGAGGAACGCTAAAATAATTTTCAGGTCTCAGGAAGCCCTCACTAAAACCAATTCATACGGTGTCAATGGCATAAAAAGCCCCTTACATTGGTGAACAGTAGGAAGAATTGATCAGAATGCCACCCTTATAGACAAATAAAAGGTAACTGGTGGATCATGCTGTTGGTTTGCCAAGTGTAGTTGGTCCTAAACTATGCAGGCTCCCTCAAATGGGAAGTCAACCAGCCACAGCTCAAGAAACCCATAGCAACCTCTTGAGGACTATAGGATTCTATGAAATTCTGGTTGAGAATGGCTGCCCCAGAGGCACCAATTATATTACAAGTTCACATTTCAGATCTGAATCCTGCATTGTTATGGTCCTTCTTGCATAATGTGACCTTATGTAAGACTGTAAACAACATGTTTTATAGGTTATCTACAGATTATGTGACCCCCAGAGTATAAATCATTATGGTGTGCTGTGGTCGCTCACCTCTTTCTTTAAAGAAATCACACTGCTGGGCCATTCTGAAACAGTAACAACCAATACACTGTCCTGATCATTTTCATAATACAGGTAATAGAGGTGCTTGAGTTGCATTATATTCATTTTATCCAAAGATATTTGCCCCTGTGCTGCTGGACCACATAGGGACTGCATGGTCTTCAATGACTATAGTTACTTCCCTAGGCTTAATATACTTGATGATATTTCCAATGCTTGGTTTCATTCTTTGCTGCCCATCTTTGTCTCTTCCCTTTCCTATTTAAAAACAAGGTCAGTTTCCGAATGCTTTTCACTCCTCACATCTTCTCACCTAATGTAAGTCAGCGTCTCTGTCTCACATGTTTCTTTCTTTCATCTTGAACTCTCCCAATCAATACAGTAACCTCTTCTAGAACCATGCTTCATTTACCCACTGCTTCAGCTCCACCTCACTAAATCCCTCTCGTTACATGCTTGAGTGAGCAGTGGCCTGCACACATTGGCAGCAGAAAACACAGATATTTTTCATCTATCATCTCCATAGAGCATAGACAAATATTACTTTGTACTGAGGATTAACAAATTGTGCCCAGTGCATTTTAATTCCCTCCCAATTTTACAATTAAAACCTGCTATAAGTAGTCGTGTGTCTACAAACCAGTGCTTATCCAGCAGCAATCCATACAACAGGGGGCTTTGTGCATGTCAATATATAGATTTTTAAAGTGTACTTCATTAAAGGTTTTTAATATGTGAAACAAACATATTATTAAAAAAGTTAAAAGTTAAAAAATTATATACAGCAAATAATGTGTATATATATATACAGTATATATACAGTATATATACACATACATACATACATACAGTGGCGTAACAATCACCATAGCGACCCAGGCGGCCGCTATGGGGTCCCGGGGCACAGGGGGGCCTGGCCAGGACATCCCCCTGATGCCGTGCGGGCTGCCTGGGTCGAGGAAAATGTCATATAGGGGAAGTGAGAGAAGAGACAGCAGAGAGAAGAGAGATAGCAGAGAAAGCGAGAGAAGAGACAGCAGAGAGAGAGAAGAGAGACAGCAGAGAGAGAAAAAAGACAGTAGAGAAAGTGAAGAGACAGCAGAGAGAGAAAAGAGACAGCAGAGAGAGATAGAAGAAAGACAGCAGAGAAAGTGAGAGAAGAAACAGCAGAGAAAGTGAGAGAAGAAACAGCAGAGAAAGTGAGAGAAGAAACAGCAGAGAAAGTGAGAGAAGAGACAGCAGAGAAAGTGAGAGAAGAGACAGCAGAGAAAGTGAGAGAAGAGAGAGAGAGAGAGAAGAGAGACAGCAGAGAAAGCGAGAGAAAAGACAGCAGAGAGAGAGAAGAGAGACATCAGATAGAAACGGGAGAGAGCGAGGAGAGAGAGAGAGAGAGAGCATGAGGAGAGACAGAAGAGAAGAGAGAGGGCCGGTTCACACCACAAAGCATGCGTTCCAGAGTGTTCGCCTTCTAGAACGCACTGGAACGCAAGTCGGCTGGCTCCCCGCATTCAGGGGCGGGAGGGGGCGTGGGGTTGCATTGAAGTCAATGGCTCCGCAGCCACGCCCCCCACCCGCAGTGCGATCGCCCGCACCCAGAATACAGGCACATTAGTGCCTGCATTCCAGTCCAGTGCGATCTGCAGGTGTTTTTTCGCAGGTGTTTTTTCACTGGTAGATCTCATTGAGCTCTTCATTTGAAAAAGGGGATCTCCAGACGAAAAATGGTGGGCGCCCCTGCTCTGATATGTTGCTTATTTTGGGTGGTCTGTTTCTGCCTGCTATTTACCGTGTGCATCTGCGGCCATTTGGTGAGTGTCACAGGTATTCCCTGTTTTTTCTACATTTTCTTGCATATGCTTTTTTGTTATGTACTAGCTTCCTTTGTAGAGTTCCATTTTAGCTAGGATGCAGCATATTATTTTTTTTCATGGGTTATAATGATTTATTATTTTTGTGCTCTTTCTCTGACCTCAACCCGTCATGTGTCTTTTTACCTTGCGCTGTGTGATGCCATCATTAGGGGGTGTTGCTGGTGGGTTTGGTTTTGGGGTTATTAGTCTTCTCACCTTTTTGTTTAAATGTCTTGATAAAGATGGAATGACCTCCGTGGAAACATTGACAATAAAATGCTGACGCTTTGACTTATCGCCGACCTGTGAGTGCCTCTAGACCTATTTTGGATTTGTAAGAATGAAGCGTAAATTTTATGGGAAATTATATTGGAACTTGATATCTTCTTTTCTTGATTCTCATGATGAAATAACAAGGTAACTTTAGGAAAGATCCTTCTTACTGCACCAGATTACAATTATGTTTCAAGTAATCTCAAGAAATGCTTTTCACTGGAAGTTGATATTTTGTATTTGCGGTAATACAAATTTGCACTGATTTATCGGGGCTATGTTTCATTCCAACCAGCCACTGTCAGCTACGGGTCTGATCGGCTCATGTTCTCCTGTAATCAGTAAAGGGGGGAAAAGGTTGATCATAAACTAGACTGTATTCAGATTATAATTTAAAAATCATTGAAAGACTAAAGGAAAGGAAAAAGTTAATTGCAGTTAAATTATGAGTTATCAGTTACACCGTTATGTGGCCAAGTATGAACACCATCCAGGGGATTTTGATAATGATGTGAAGCCATTATTATATGTTCAAAGGGAAGTCAAGAAATTGGCAGAAAACAGCCACAAGACAGGAGTACCAAAATCAAGACAGGAGTACCAAAATGAAGGATGCAAAAAAAGAAAATGAAATGTTAACTGCTCTGTCATGCTTCACTTCTAATGGTTGATTATTATTATTATAACCTTAGCCCTCTCCTATTGCCTTTGTTTACTATGTGCACTTTCCCACATTCACTTTTGTATACATAAAGAATTTTTACTCTGTACTTCACAACTAACCTTAATAAGACCTAAAGTGTTATATTTACCAAAAGCAAAACGATAATTAAATGTTTTCTAGGTTAGCACCTAGTTATTGTCAGACAATAGCTACTGCTTCACACCAACTACCAATGTAAAAGAACATCTGGAACTGGAAGATTGCATGGAACGCAGCTGAGCTACTAATTTTGGGTTCTTTGGGGAGTGTCTTTCAGTACTTTGGCAATTCTATTAAACAATTCTCCATTTATATGACATTTGTACTTAAAAGGGTAAACTGTACTTTTAGAATGCATTAGTTCCTTTTGTATATCAAAGGGCAACTAGAAAGTTTGCAAATAAAACCTATTACCTCTGCCACTCTTTCCCTGTTCTTTGAAAGCTGTCATCAGAGGCCAGTTTAAACATTGTTTTGTTTACATGCTTCATGTCTGCAGGCTGCACTAAGAACAGAGAAAGTATTCCTCAAGATGTGTATTGTGCGTCCCAGATTTAGATGTCTGGAGCTAGATTCACATGGGACAGGGCAAGAACAGTGCTCTGCTGGACCTATGCATTGGGCTGCTTTTTCCAGCATTTGGTGATACATTTCTCCAGTGATTATATACCGTAAGTGCAATGTATAGAAGTATAGAAGCCCTCAATAATAGCTTGCGTGAATAAATACTTTTTTTTTTTGTTTGCTGATCTTCAGGGATATTGCTCTCTATACTTTTACAGTGCAAACCGCAGACAGGATGATATAAGCAGCACAATGTTTACACTTCTGGACCTGTGGTGACAGCTGTCATAGCATAGGGAAAAGGTAAAATGCATAGTTGGTTGGTATATTATGAAACAGCTAATCTTTTTTTTAATAGAAATTTAGTCATTAAATGAAATCATCATTTAGTTCAGTTATAGTGTACAGAGCCATTTAAGTCCTGCAAACTTGTTCTGGGCCAAACAATGAAAATGATTACTCTGTGGATAAGCATGACAGCCAAGCAGCTAACAGTTGTAGAGGGATAAGTCAGTATTGGCAGGCTATTTCTCTCAGTACATGTGTCCTGTAACATTGAAAAGTAGTTTTGTACATAACAGGAATGTATTTGGCATAATCTTTGTGTTCAGGTATTTGGGTTTTTAAGTGTACAGTTAATGAAGATATTCAGAACTATTTTTTAATACAGCTTGATGGGCTTTTAGAATACAATTTAAATAAGCTGAAGGCAAAATTTAGGTGGAAAGCTGTAGTACACACAATTGCTCAATGTTAGCTAAAAAAATGGTTAAAAATTGTTAAAGCAGAACTCAGGGCAAAACTGCTCTTAACCCTTGCAGTGGGGCTACCACTGCACTACAAGGGTTAGGTTCTCTTTTTTTGTCTAGGTGCTTAAAAAAAAGTTATACTCACCTGAACCACAGAGCCAGTCGGCTGTCACAGTGCTCATTCCAGCTCATTCCATCGCGATCGACCTAATGGCCACCCCTTTGCTAGAGCAACCTAATGGCAAAGGGCAATAAGCGTAATATAGCAAGGTAGATAGCAATAAATAGCACTAGATCATCTACCCTTCATTCTTTGTGGCCCTGAAATGTTTTGGACACGTTTGGTCATTTAAAGCAAACCTGTATTGGAAGGAATATTAAGGCGTTTTTAGAAATGCTAGTTTCTTGCCTATCTCTATCTACAATATTTTCTTTATCACTGACCTGGAATAAGTATACAGAAAGGAAAACCGAAGTCACAACTCTGTATCTACATAATTGTTCAGCGCTGAAAGCACTGAATATGTCTTACAGCCAGGCAACTACTATTTTCATAAGAAGATGGCAGCCTCCGTATTTCTCTCACCACATGTTTCTTTAAAAATAGGGTCAGTGGTTTAATTAAAAAATGATATATATGTACTATTGTTCTAAACTGTGCATCAGTATGTCCATATTTTGTCAAATTGGAGTTGAACCCTACTTTGGAAAAATAGCTCTACCGATAATTGTGCTTGATAGAAGATATTTTATCTCTTGCCTACCAGTTCTGCTACTTGTGAAAAACCTGAGATGTTCCTGTATCTTAAATCACATTTACTCACTGCTGAATCTAAGAGCGGCCATACACTATACGAATTTCGGCCAGTTCTTGATGAATTGGTCAAAATTCTCACAGTGGGTGCCACTGTCGGCACCTTTTTGACCGGCATCCCTCACCTAGGGATAGTGTAAGGGGGACAGTCTCAACTGGTAGTACAGTGGCAAACCATTCATGAGACAAGGGTATCCAGGGATAGTCCAAGCAGGTTCTACACTTTTATTCAGCAAGGCAGAAAAGCATGAAGGACACATTTCATCAACATTCAGTGGATGCACAACAGTGCTTTAATTACACCCCAGCTGAGCATTTTGTAGCTCGAATAGCTAAACGCTATAGCATTCAACAGGAGGAATCATAATGGTTTTCAACGTCCCCCTGTTCATAACTGAGTATTCTGTTGCTTGTAGCAAAACGCCTGCAGCTCAAAAAAGTACATGAGTTTCTTTTGGGGCAAATTCAAGCAATTTGGCCCCAACCGACTTTAATGGGAGTGCCTGAAAAACACATGTAAGACACGCAAAAATGTGTGCAAAGTGCATTTTCAAGCTTTTTGCCTACTAACTAGCTTTGTATTGTCTAAAAAAAAAAAAAAACTCAAGCCTGAAACACTTGCAAAAAATCTGCACCAACGTTTAAAAACACCAGAAAACACCCAAAGACACTCAAGTGTGAATGGGGCGTAAGCAATCCCTTACTGGCTGCCTGCCAAAATTTTCTGTACATCTTCTGAAATGGCTTTTCTCTGAGCTTGAGGTACCCAACTTTAACTTATATCACTAATGTTACCCTCTGTATAATGCTGCTATTACCTGCTCGTTTTGGTCTGTAGGTATGTGTTATGAGGACTGCAATAAAGCTTTAAATATAAATAAAAGGAGAAGTCAAGGCAGAAATGTTATTAATCCTTGCAGTGGGGCTACCTCCTCACTGAAAGGGTTAACTGCTAGTTTTTGCCTAGGATAAAAAAAAAAGTCATACTCACCTGATCCTCAGAACCGGCAGTGCTCCCTCCAGCCTGTCTCTTCTTCCGCTGCAGTAATGGTATGTTCCTTGGCGTCCTTATGTCCTGCACACTGTATTGGATTTCTCGAGGATTCCTAGGCTGCTGCAGAGAAGAGGGAGAGATGCTCCAGGGAGTAGCCTATGAGCCGGCTGGTTCGGAGAACCAGGTGAGTATAACTTTTTTTTTTACCCTAGGCAAAAACCATGTAACCCTTTTAGTGTGGGGGTAGCCCCACTGCGAGGGTTAATACATTTCTACCCGGAGTCCTTCTTTGACAAAAGACTGCCAGTCAGTCAGTACCCTGCTTTGCATACTTCTGTGTGTACTGAATCTAGAAGTAGCCAAGGTTTGGTGAGATCTTTACCTGGGTTAACCTGCTACCCCTGGAATATTTATATATGTTATACATGTCTTGAATATGGGGAATTTCTGAGAGGATTCTACCATCTAATAAATGTGCCAATGATTGAATAAATACATGTATTCCTATACTATTTCATATTTACATTAAGATGAAGAAAGCAAACACTCAGTTCAGCTGGCACGTGCATTATATCTACCATAGCAAAATAAATAGAAATGAGAAATAAAGGAGTTGTATATATTAAAATGCTTATAACATGGTACAGATTAGGTGATAATGATATGTGTTCATTAAACAATTTCTTTACGTTTCCTGTGTCATCCTAACATTTTCCACTCTGTGTCTCTTCCCAAATTCTGCCTTTCCTTTCCCAGACCCCCTGGTTCCACTCCCACACACATCTCTCCTTCTTCTCTCACGCTCCCAATATCCTCTTCTCTTGCTAACTCTGTCCATGCCTCTGGTAGAGTCCCCTATGCTTCCTATCTATACCTTTAAGTTGCACTAACAGTATAGTAAGATAATCTGGCACATAATCTTTCACAATAGCTGATTTCAAACTATTTTATGACAGTACATCTATATTAACCACTTGCTGTCTGGAGCAATTTCTTACTATTTGCGCACACATGATAAAATCTGAATTTTTGGCTACAAAACAGCTTCTACCGCCCAACAATTATATATTTTCTGAAAACAGAGGCCCTGTAGAATAAAAAGATGCTAGTTGCAATTTTCTATGTCACGCCGTATTTCCGCACATGTTTATCAATCCAGTAGGATAAAATACACTAAAATGAAATTTAATGCACTGAAACAGAATAATACCCAATTTTTTGGTAAAATGTAAAAGATTGGGTCACGCCGGGTAAATAGATACCAAACATGTCAAGCTTTAAAATTGTGTGCATCCGTGAAACCGCAAAAAAACTACAATACCCCAAATTTCCCATAGGTGACGCTTTACAAGCTTTTACTGCTCATCAATCATTTTAGTGTAAGCAGTGATTAATGGCTCTAGAATTATTGCTTTCACTCCGACATTCACAGCGATATGTAACATGTGTGGAGCAATTTTTGTTTTTGCATATAGACGCACCTGACGTGTGTTTGCGCTTCTATGTGCATGTGCGTGGGGGACTTAAAGAAATGTTTTTGCATTTTTTTATTTTTTTTATATGATACTTTCATTTTTTTTAATTTTATTTTTTTGTTACACTAAACTGTATTGCGATCTCATAGGGGGCTAACAAGCCCCCTGTAATAGAAAATATGATGTGATAGGTCCTCTTCATGGAGACGTCAGGTCAGATCCCTAATGTCACTTACGGACCCCAAAGAAACTGATAAAGCAGAGATCTGCTTCACCAGCTTCTTCTCCTGGCTGCAGAAGTCGGGGAATGTGCACAGTGACACCAGACGTGATGTAATACACTTCTGAGTCAAGGGATCAAAGGTGAGAGTAGCGGTTAGAAGCTTGCTGGTCTCCTTCTGATCGATGACAGCAGAGCCTGGGGTAGCCGGCTGCGGTGGGGGCCACTGCCGGCTACCGTACAGCCAAACAGTATTCTTGGTATAACCACTTCAAGGGGCCCGCCGTATATATACAGCCACCCGCTTGAAGTGGTTAAGGTTACATACAGAAAAATCCTGAATACTAATCAAGCAAGTAGTGTTCACAATTTCAATCACATCTGTTTCACCTAGTACAAAAAGTCTCTGCTAGACAGTAGATCGCACTGGATATGTGTACAAGTATATGGAGGCCTCTGTGGCAATGCTTTTTTAGCAAACTAAATGTATTAGTGAACATTCAGGTAGAACTGCAACTAACAATTATTTTCATAATCAATTAGTTGGCTTATTATTTTTTTTGGATTAATCGGATAAAAAAAAAATTAAATATCATCCTTAATTTAAAATAAAAAAATTAAATACACAAATGGAGTGTTAGAAACATAAAGTTTGGGGTGCCATTGAAATGAATGGTACCGTAAAGCACCTCCCGCACCAGAATTTGTCAGGACAAAATCGAAAATGGCTTTTTTTCCCCCACCTATTTTAGTTTTTTTTATAATTAAGGGGAAGGTGGCTTTATTTATTTTTCAAACTTTTTAACTATTTTTTAAATGATTGTTTTTATTTACTTTACTGTTAGGGGCTTTGGGGAAATATCAGGGGTCTAAACAGACCCGATATTTACCTTTTGAAATAAAAAAAGAGATTGAGGACACAATCTCAATTTTCTGCAGCCCCAACACTCAATGAACAGGAAGTACTCAGTACAGAGGCTTCCTGTTCATTCATAAATTGAAGAGATAGTAAACAGATACTATGTCCACAATCATGAATGAACAGGAAGTCATGTAGAGCACTTCCTGTTCATTCATAATTGGGGACACAGTATCTGAATATGATGTCCTCAGTTATTTACAAACATTGTAGTGATCAGTACCGATCACTGCAATGTTTGAATATTACAGGGGACGATCATCAAATATTTCACATATTTGCTGATCATCCCACAGCTCTCCTCCCCACATCGCCCCACTCAAGACTTGAGCCTGTCACTGGGAGCAGCACAGATTGGAGGGGACACAGAGCTGATGAAACACCGGCCTCCTAGCGCAGAGGAGAGAAGCAGGGGATCCAGGCCAACGATGAGAATCCTTGACAAAGATCCTCGTTATCGATTATCATCGATTAGATCGGTTAAATTGTTTCAGCCCTACATTCAGCTATACATTTATTACTAATATGAATTCAGGAGATATGGTCTGCAGTAATAACACACAGCGAAATTAGGTCTGGAAAGCTAACTCCATCAAGAACTGAGGTTTTTAAATGGATGCCTGCTGCTTGAATCACCTACTTTTTTTACAGTTTTATTTTTTATGATATGCTCAAATATTTTCTAGAAATACAAAAGTAAATGGAGTAGGAGGAAGAGTGAAGGATTGGGTGATACTTCAGACCTGGTAACAGGCCAACAGTGTGTGTTTTGTGGATATGTACACAGACATCTAAAACAAATATCTAAAATAAAAATTACTGCATCTGTACTTATGTCATGGTAACAGCAAAACATGTAAGGCCCAATTTAGACCTTTCAGTTCTGGTGCATTAAGATAACAGGCATTTTATTGGGCATTAACATGCATTGTGTTAAGGCAGCCCATTCAAATCATTGCACCACCATGCATTATAGAGCGTTACCACGCTACAACTCATGTGCGTCAGAGGTATATTGGGTTAGCATTACAGATGCACCAAAATTAAATTTTGAACCCGAAAGAAAAAAAGTCAGGCGGAAACCGAAACCGCGAAAAATTATTTTCCTAACCTTTACATTTTTTTTGTAAATATTGTACAGTATATATTTTTTTTAACATTTTTATTTTTTAATAATTATTTTTATTTTTTAACTT
>NW_017308095.1:218903-223913 GCF_000935625.1 Nanorana parkeri | reverse complement strand
AGCTGTGCTCTCAGCATATTGCCCGCTATATACTGAATTTTGGGTCACCAAAGGACATTATTATATGTCCTACCTGTGACCCTGAAGAGAACTGTAGCCAAAAAAGGTTAGGCCATAGCTCTTTTAAGAAGCATTTTAAACTTCTGGCAATATTGCAAAGGTGGCAACAGTGCTGAAATACAGGACCATGTCATGCCTGCAAGTACCAATGTTAGCTAAATTGATCACTGCGTCTGTGTGTGTCCCAATGAAGCAACCTTTGTATCTTAGGCCCAGGGGCCTCAACTTCTGCCCAAAAGTCGAGATTAAGCCGATCCCCTCCTGAAACTAAGCAGGGCCGGCCTTAGTGGTGTGCGAGCTGTGCGGCCGCACAGGGCGCCATGGCAACAAAAGCGCCAGGCGGCCGACACAGCTCGTCCTCGGGTACTCCCCCCCCCCCACACACACACACACGTATTATTAGACATGTGCGAAGACTAAAAATTAATTTCAGATGAAATAAACGAAAACTAAAAACGTTTCATTCGTTTCATCAAACAAAACAAATGTTTATGCTATTTTGGTTTCCGCCATGGCGTGTTCTGGAGGTAGGGCTCATGACGTCATATAACACCGCACGTGTTGGGCGCGCCATCTTGGTGTATATCTAGCTATATATATCGGCGTGTGACATCACCTGACGCCACGCATGCATGGCGTCATGTAACGTCACGCTCCCTGCTTCCAAGATAGTGGCACGCATTCACAGAACATGCCGGTGGCCAACATGGCCGCCGCACAGTCTCAAACAAATTATTATGCGCCTGAATAAATTTTTCGTATATTCGGACATATAGTAATTCATTCATTTTACATGTAGTCTAGGTTTTGTGTTCGGTTTTCTATTTTTACTTTTCTAGATGCATGACAACCTGACACTTTATTTTTATAGACTCTATTTTAGTTTGACATTTATTGTTTGCCTTCTGTTGTTTTATTTGATAAGAATACTTATATTGTGCCTACAAGTTTAATGCCTTTGAATAAAAGTTTTATTTTTATTATACTTTTTAATATGTTTCTTTGCGGCTTAACAAAATTGGAGTCTTTAAATGGTGCGGATATTGGGAAATGGGTGTGGTAACTGGGGGTATGGCCACTAAAGGGTGTGGCCACTGAGGGGTGTAGTCACTGAGGGGTGCTTTCTCGCACAGGGCGCCTAAAGGCCTAAGGCCAGCCCTGACACTAAGCCCGACTTCCTTTTGTTGAACTGTCCAATGCCAGACCTGCAAGGCTCTAGCATAACTATATTGTACATTCACTTTCCAGAATAACGTATTGATTTTAAAAACCTTTTTAAATATGTCAGAGTAATAACATGTATTCAGTTCATACAGGTCATTTGATATAAGTTTAATTGTGTTACACTGTTCTTTGTAGCACGTGTTGGTGTTCTGTGCATACTTTCCTTTACTTGTCTGCTGCATTTTGAGAACAGGATCTTGTACATCAGGGAGCAATGAAGACATTTTTCAGATTCTCGGGGCTGGTGTGGGATTAACCTGTCAGATTATCTAACATATCTGTGTTATATCTACAAAAGTAAATGCAATCCACAGATGCTAAAAAAAAATCCTTATAAGTATACTTATCTTTCTACAGGGTAAATACAGGAAAAAAAAGCATTTAGTATATTACTTTTTACCCAGATTTACATAGATTTGCATACTTGATTAAGACACATGTTCAATGCAGAGAGGTAATATATGCAGGCCCGGCGCTACCGCAAGGCAAGTCAGGCGGCCGCCTGAGGGTGCTGCAGGGTGAGGGCGGAAAAAACAGGGCATTTTGACAAGTACTTGTACTTGTCAAAATGCCCCGATGTTTGCGCTATGTTTTTGTTTTTTTTTCACTTACCTTCGGTACGGGAGAGCAGCGGCGAGTCAGCGCGGGTCCAGTGGGAGAAGCTCCAGGTGGGGTCCTAATTTAGCTGGCTGGCGACTGCCAGAGGATCCCGACATGCACCTCAGGCAGTCGCCGGCCAGCTAAATAAGGACCCCACCTGGAGCTCCTCCCAACGGGCCAGCGCTGACTCGCCGCTGCTCTCCCGTACCGAAGGTAAGTGGAAAAAAAAAAACATAGCGCAAACATCGGGGCATTTTGACAAGTACAAGTACTTGTCAAAATGCCCTGTTTTTACAGGGGGGGAGGGGTGCAAAAATGCACCTTGCCTGTGTAGGCAAGGATCCTAGCCTACACAGGCAAGGTGCAGTTTGCATTGAATTCTATGGGGCAAAAACATGCTGTTACCTTCCCAAAGAAGCTAATGTACCTTTTCGGACGTTTGGCTTTTTCCTGCTGTCATTTTTCAGCTCAGGTGTGAACCAGGGTCGCTGAAAATCATGGGATTTCTTGTGTTGGGCATTTAAAAGCGCTTTTCCAACTGCTCAAAAACATCTAGGTGTGAACCAGGCCCTAGAATATCATTCAAACGTTCATTCAAAAGCGTTCATCAGAACATTCAATCTTGCCATCATTGAGTGAACACATTTTTTTGGAAAGCCCTTTAAAAATTAATCCAGACCATCTCCTTGAATCGATCCCAGGCGTAACAAACAAGTTTGTTTTGTGCCTAGTACATACGCATTGTAATATGTACAATTTTTCCCAATAAAAATGGCATTCATGGTTAGAATTTGAATCATCCAGATAAGAAAGAAGAAAAATGATCCTGCTCCTTCAAGTTTCCTCATCACTACGGTTGAACGGCAATTAGACCCCATTAACCATTAGAATATCGAGCAAACATTCTGAAAACAGACATTTTGGTACTAAATGTTTCCATCTCCCTATATCTAGAAATCACCACAGGAAACACAGGGGAAAGGTTGGGGACATTTGACTGAAACGTTCCTCAACACAATTACTCGTTTGCATTAATGCAATAGTGCAAATTTTCTCTAGGTAGTTGTTAAAACGAGAAAACAAAACCTTGCCCCCTGGCTCCACTGTATCTCCAGCTCCTCCCAAGAGATGGGGGAGGCTGGGAATGAGTCTGAGCTGGGTTTAGCTTGCCCTTAGCTGCGAGTCTGTCTAGAAGCGAGTCTGTCTAGAAAACTATTTTTATTGAGTGCTGGTGATTCCTGCTTTCTACTGTAGAAGTGGGTGAAGCCTGTTTTAAACTTGTACTATGACAAAGGGGACGAAGAAAAAGACGCACACCACTATGTACCGCCTTATGCTTTAATTCCAGTGGTTTCCCACCTCTTACGCATTTCACCCTTACAGGCTTAGTCGTAGAGATGGATAGCCACCATCCCTCTCTCATTATCCAAATGGGTCTCTGAGTTAGATAAAATTGTAATGTTTGAATTAATTACTTATCACTATAGAGGGATTGCTGAAGATCATTTTTTTTTACTTTGGTCCAGATGGCTACACTATCGTGCACATTAAAGGTACTCTAGAATTTCTTCCTATTATTATTATTTAGACATATGAGTCTCGTATATGTGAGCTCAAGATGTAATTTGACCACTCCAGTTCCAAGTCTTTATGTCTCTTTTTGAATTACAGCAGTGATGTAAATGTTCATATGTGCCTAGGTGATTTGACCTAAACGATTTGACCTTGTGTGGCATCACAAGGAGGGTGCGGGGGGTTCGGCTCCCACTTGGGTGCCACCATTAGAGGGGTGACACCAAAATGACTGACAGTCATTTTGGTGTCAACCCCTATGAAAAGTCAGGCTCAGTCATGGCCCGAGAGCCCGACAGTGTCAGGAGAGAGAGGAGGGAACTCGGCGGCATACCTCATCCTCGCGGGGTGAACGTCCTTTCCTCTCTCTGCCGGGATCCATCACCAAGATGGCTGCCAGCAGGCGTCAATAAGAAAACCGTGCATGTGTGACGACGTCACGGCAGGGTGCCACCTGTTCTCCGTTCCGGGTGTCACCCAGCCTCGGGACGCTTAAGTTCTTGGATACTGATACACCAAATTTTTGGTGTTAATAATTTTTTTGGTTGTTGCTGTATTTATGTAATATTTGTTGATATATATTTTTCTTTTATATTGTCTGTTTTATATTGTCTGTTTTAAGAGAAACTTAATAATAATATCTGATTAAAAAAAAAGAGAAGGAGCTTACTTTGTACATAGATGACAAAGGGGAATTTAACCTGTGTGTGTTCAGCCATTTGAGGGCTTGATTCGGTTGAGAGCTGAAATAAGCACACTGACAACCTTGATAATTGGCATGCTTTAAAAGTAACTGTTTTGGGAGACATTAAATTGTTGGATAAAGTTCCACTTTAACTTAGATGTAGTATGAAAAGGAATGAAAGCAACAATGAGTGTGACAGGACTAGAATTTACCTCAGAATACTACAAAATGACAACCCTCTATGACCTTATTCCTATGTGCAGTCACCTATAGCAACCAATACACCTTCTACTGACATCAGCAGAGTCCATTCAGATTGGGTGCAATGGGTCGGCGCACAAAAGAATAAGGGCCGTGTCAGGCGGGTGACTAATTTACAGCAAACCCCTTTTTTGTCTTTTAATATGATTTCTAATAAAGCATAGTTATTTTCTGTGGTATCATATACAGCGATTTGTAGCTCATGTGCTCAGCAATTGGGCTTGTGCAGAAAGTCATGTCAGCGAGACGCTTACCAGCAACAATCATTCTGCACTCACCTCTGTGACTTAGTATCAAGTCGCTGAAGGAGAGCGATTTCCAGCAGCAAATACCAACATAATCATGTGGCACGAGTCTTCTCAGGGACAAATCGTCAGCTACTAGAGTGATTATGTCGCTAGTTACTAATCGCTGGTAATTGCTAACTTTAGCAAACTAGCGGTGAGGAATCGATGCTACAAAATCGCTCATGTGACATGGCTATAACCAGGGCCGGCCCTATGTCAATTGTTACTTGATGCAATGTAATTCCTGGGGAGGGGGGCGACATGGGCAGCTGATTTGTCGTTCAAAGGGTGGGGGGGGGGGGGGGGGGTGGGGCCCCAGCC
>NW_017308095.1:208103-217851 GCF_000935625.1 Nanorana parkeri | reverse complement strand
GTCCCAGCTCAGCTTCTGGCAACTGGTGAAGTCAGTGAGCTGGGCGGGAAGCCGCGCACTGTGCCATAGGTTGCTAAGAGCTCTCAGCCGCCCCACCACCACCCAGCTGCTCAAAAATGAGATGCCTCCTGAGGCAACCGCTTCAGGCTGCCTCATTATAGGGACCGCCCTGGCTCTATCAGCTCTTTATTAAATAAGGTCATTAGTTGTATCTGCAGCTTCTGCTGACATGAAAAGTTTGAATGACATAGGTATGAGGCGTTCAAAAACAAACAACGGGATAAATCACAACCTCATCAACAGCCCATATACACCCTGGGCAACCTTACCCAACGCACAGACAAGGGTAATTGCCTCATGTCCTACTAGTTCAGTTCACACAGCCACACCGGAGTGGTTTGTGCGTGATGTGCCGCACGTATTGTACCGTGCTGCAGTAAATAAACATGGATGACATGTCATTTTGTGACATTTCAATACAGTTGAAAAAAGTGATTTTGCTCCCAATAACGGTCTCCTCCTTCTAGTCACTAACTTTCCATTGGCTAAAACAAAAATGAGCAAGCCTGAAAAAAAAAACCCGCACAAAAGACGCTTTGAAACCGCCTGAAAGGCTGACATTGAAGTGTGACTAGGGCTTACATGTATACTGTGTGAATGAGAAGATAAGTCATAATAATTATAAATAGGTGTCATCACAATCTGGCTGTACAAAGTGGAAATCCACGTCACACAATTCCACGTCACACAATTTAGAAGGTGAAGGCCGCTTTCAGCCTGAGAGACCCCTGTAAATTAGAGGGAGACCCCTCAAACCAGTATGTGGCCATTGCCTGGCCCAGAGCAGATCAGTGCTGTGTGTTAGTCAGTGGTGGGACTAGGTCAGTGCTGTGAGGAGATCAGTGCTGTGTGTTCAAAGGCGCCCATACACATTGCGATTATTGTTCGGAAATCGAAACATGATCGGGTTTTCGTACGATAATCGGCCAGTTGATGGGAAGTGAACGGTCACAATTACTGTACTCCTGGCCCGAATTTCCTCGATCGGTCAGGCTGGAAAACTTTTTTCAAATCGTAGAATTAGTGGCGTTTTCATACGGAAAAAAAGTGCAACATGAACACTGCACATGCACAAACGAAAATCTGTTCTGTCAATCGACGAAATCTGTTCAGTTAGTATTGCTAAGGAACGATAACTGAAATCCACATTGGTCTATGTATGATGGGGTATTCCAGCGAAAATTGAATACGGGGTTCAATGACGGCACAAAAGAAATCGAATGATAATTGTAAGGTGTATGGCCAGCTTATGTCAGTGTTGGAACTAGGTCAGTGCTGGATCTAGGTCAGTGCTGGGACTAGATCATTGCTTTGAGGAGATCTGTGCTGTGTGTAAGCCAGTGCTGGGACTAGGTCAGTGCTTTGAGGAGAGGTCAGTGCTGGGACTAGGTCAGTGCTCTGAGGAGAGGTCAGTGCTGGTACCAGGGCAGTGCTGTGAGTTGATCAGTGCTGGGACTAGGTCAGTACTTTGAGGAGAGGTCAGTGCTGGGACTAGGTCAGTGCTATGAGGAGAGATCAGTGCTGGTACTAGGGCAGTGCTGTGAGGTGATCAGTGCTGGGACTAGGTCAGTGCTTTGAGGAGAAGTCAGTGCTGTCAGAAGATCAGTGCTGGGACTAGGTCAGTGCTAGGACTAGATCATTTCTTTGAGGAGAGGTCAGTGCTGTAAGGAGATCGGTGCTGGGACTAGGTCATTGCTTTGAGGAGAGGTCAGTGCTGTGAGATCAGTGCTGGGACTAGGGCAATACTTGGACTACGTCAATGCTTGGACTAGGTCATTTCTTTGAGGAGAGGTCAGTGTTAGGATTAGGTCGGTACTGTGTGTAGATCAGTGCTTTGAGGAGAGGTCAGTGCTGGGACTAGGTCAGTGCTTTGAGGAGAGGTCAGTCCTGGGACTAGGTCAGTGCTTTGAGGAGAGGTCAGTGCTGGGACTAGGTCAGTGCTTTGAGGAGAGGTCAGTGCTGGGACTAGGTCAGTGCTTTGAGGAGAGGTCAGTGCTGTGAGGAGATCAGTGCTGGAACTAGGTCATTGCTTTGAGGAGAGGTCAGTGCTAGGATTAGGTCAGTGGTGTGTATAGATCAGTGCTGTGTGTCGGTCAGTGCTAGGACTAGGTCATTGCCTTGAGGAGGGTCAGTGCTAGGATTAGGTCGGTGCTGTGTGTACATCAGTGTCATGAAGTCTCCCTCACACCCCGGCGTCTCCTCAGTGACACCAGTCAGTGGTAGTTGAAGTGTATTGAGTGTAATCAGCTGATCGGCCGATCACTGTGGGAAGGAGGAGGACACCCAGCTGATGATGATGAGGAGTCTCCTCCCGCCCGCCTCCTGTAGAAGTTGAATGGAGTGAGTGTGATGAGCCGGGACTCCCCCTCCGGATCCCGATCCTCCTTAATGAGAGTTGAGGAAGGAGTTGTATAAAGAGCCGCCCTCCCGCCCTCATTCTTCTGCACTCTCCACCTGAGCACTGCACATAGACACCTCTATCCACCTCGTCCACCCGCACCGGGCACCGCACACAACTTCTCCGAAGCTCCCTCCAACTCTCCCTCCTCCATCTATCCGGGAGACCGAACCACCATTCTCCGCCACAGAGGACCGACAACCAGCCACCGTGGACTCTGCAGAGGAATCAGCTGTGGGCTTATACACCATGACCACCCTCAAGGCAGACAATGAACATAACAATAATAATATAGAAGAGGAGGTAAGTGAGTGCTGACAAACATTTCATGGCTTCTCCACCCACCAAGCCCAGCCGACAACTCTTTGAAGGTTCCCAGCCTTGTCCCGGAGTTCTTGTGTCCTGTCACTCGGAATCCTTGTTTGTAAATAGTGAAAGCGCTCTCTCCTTTCTTCATACAGCCGTGCAGGGGGCCACTAACATATTGTACACGTACATGGATATATACAGAGGTGTCTCTAACGTCATCCATCCAGGGGGCCAGGAACATTACATTGTACAATTGCACAGATATGTCTCTTCTTACTTCATACATCCATCCATCCAGGGGGCCACAAACCTTACATGTTACACCTACATAGAATACAGCTATGGCTCTTCTAACTTCAACATTACATGGTATATTTATTAGAAAAAGTTGATAACTTCCATCCATTCAGGGGTTTCCCAAATATTACATGGCAATGTATATAGATCCAGGGGGTTCACAAAATTCACATGGTACACCTGATGCAAAAAATTGCACCAATTTCTATATGCACTTTTTAGCATTTGTTTGAATAAACTGTTACATGTCGATTTCATTAATTTGATGGTGCTGTGCTTCATGTGGATCATCATCCTCTCCCCTCTGGTTTGGCTCTGCTCTGTCCACCCGTCAGCCCTGCCACGGGATTTACACCATTGTAATAACCATGTAGACATTACCAATTTCTAACTAGAACCTTTTGGATCAAGGGCTTATTTTGGTGTTCACATTAGAAACTGTTGCATGTCACTTTTAAAGTGCTTTGTGTAACACACAGCGCTTGCATAATGACATTGTTTACATGGGTTGAAAAAGACACATGTCCACTGTGTTCAACCTGTAGTGGGGGGACCCTCCAAAGCACAAACCCTTTGCCCACAGGTTATTGTTGTTGTTTTGGCCTACATAAAGTACATCAATATATAGCCTACAAAAGTCATAACCCCCCCCCCCCAATTGACAATCACGGCTATGACTTGCCTAGGGGTAGTGATTGTGTTAATGTGCACACTTCATCAGGTTGTTCCTTCTATACATTCTAGTGGAAAATGTATATTCTTTCACCCTATGGTGCCTTTAATCTCAATATTTACCACCTGCACCTCCTTTGCTGTGACTGCACAAATAAACCGGAATCTGAATGACGTATGTACAATTAAAGCTGGGTATACAGTTACAAAATCGTATATAAAATCTCATTCTGCTATAGATAGTTAATGGATTCAAATCGATTAGTTATTAGAAATTAAAGAGCTCCAAAAATAAAATTTTGAACAAAATGCTACTGGCTTATACACTGCTGAAGAAACTAACTTTTGCCACAACACTCATGATTTAGGTTTTCGTTTTTTTTGTAACCAGTTCCTGTGGTGGACTGCCCTCCTGCACTTTTACAGTGTTTTACAGTAAAGATCCCTTTCCATAAGCAGAATGTGAACTGCTCATTTTTTTGCAGTGACCTCAGAATGGATACTTCCCCTGAGTTTATGTGGACCCTTTGTGTATTAATAAGGTGGCCATCGTATTTTGTCTTCAACTATTTGCAGATAAATATCTAACTCATTCCTTATATCAATATATAGCTGTCTGTTGCTGCCAGTTAAAATCACTTGCATATTAACCGGGCCTCCCTCACACCTCGGGTTATATGCGGAACCTTACTATTGGTGGCTGCTTAGGACTGGTGGTCTTTAACTGTTAAACTGCAAGCTTTCTGCAGCTGCCGAATGTGGATGTGTATTTGGCATTCCATTTTTTTTATACCAGTGTCTAAATCCCCCCATATTGGAGCAAAGAGCAACCATGTGCAGTAACCACATTTTTGAATTCGGCATCAAGCAAATTCTATTAGGCCTTTCTTTAGTATCATTTTGATTCAACATTTGGCACTTAGTTTTCTGAGTATTTGGAATATTTGAGCATATTAAGTTTATGCATAACTCTAACTGCTTTATCTGCTTTTTTTCCTGTATGTACATACAGATGGTGCATGCCAATCATGCCCTGGTTGATGGGAGCAATCTTGAATGCATTAGGTCACTACTTTACCTTTATCGGTCTAGAATTCTATACCTTTTCTGGTGCCTGTTCTTTCAGGGATTGTGTATAGCACCCATGCTACCCAATTACTGGGCAGCATTGATTGCTCAGGATGGACCTTCATCCTCCTGAAAGAAGGCACTAGCCACTTTTAGGATTTCCAGTTGCCCCATCTTTTTTTGGTACAGAAGGTCACTACAATCGGCTATAAAATGCATTGTTTTTTTGTTTTTGTTTCAGATTACGAAAATTTTGGTTGTTTGGGGTATCTATTGCCGTTGTCTCTAGGTTACTATTGTGTATTTAGTATTGTCCTATGTCAGAGTTCTGTATCTTTTTGTGGTGGAATGGGAGTATTTTACAGGCATGGTAGTGACTTAAAGATCTGGTACACTTGCTCCTTTGATAGTGTGGTCATTTGGAGTCCTTTCACACTGGCTTTCCAATCGGGTCCACCTGTCGGTCATGGAACTATCAGATCAGAGTTCCATTTCACCAGTCCTGATCATGGAGGATTGGGGATAATCTGATGTAAATTCACATCCAATTCCTCATAGACTAACATGGGTCCGGTATTTCTTTTCCATTGTAATACATGAATGTCACAACAAGGTGAACCTGTGTTTGCTTTGGAATACCCAAAGGAGCAGACCAAAATGCATGTCACAAGGTTTAACCCTTCCCCACAAAGTTCCACTTGGAGTGTGGGTGATTAACATCTATTACATGGTATGCAGATTTGCATACTGTATAACGGCACCACATATTTTTAATGTGGACCTTCGCCAAAATCAGCTAAATGAAGTCACTGGCCACATAGCCAGGACCTCACAGCTGCCCCTGGGAAGGTTATTCACCAGTGCCTTCCTGTAAGGTATCATCTGTAAGCTGTGAGATATTGCAAGATTTTGCAAAATCTCTTGATTGGGGGGAGGTTTCAGATGTGTATGGACACTAAAGGTGCCCATACACTGCTCGCTTCTCATACGAGAATCGAACAGTGTGAATGAAGACGTGCGACCGTTTCTACTGTACGGTCGCATGTCTTTTGTCTAAGGAGCATGTTAGAAAACCAGCCGAGAATCGTACGATTTTCGGCTGGTTTGAACGGTGCTCAGGAGACAAATGCCGAACGGGCCGGTGTGCGCACGCGCACACTGCACGTTCAGCATTGCGGTAATCGGAAGCCCGCCCCTCAGGGGGGCGGGCTTGCAATGATCGAGAGTGCGATCTGCCTGTCCAAGATGGGCAGATCGTACGTTTTTTTAATCGCTTTACAACCATCGCAAGATTAAAGGTCTTGCGATGGTTGTACAGTGTATGGCCACCTTTAGTGTGCCAAATCTCGTGTATATACCAGATCTGACTTCCATCAGTGGGCTGGCAGCAAAAACATGGAAGCCAGACACTAAGTCTACTAGTCACAATGGTGGTGTGGAATTGGAGTATTAGCATGTGGCAACATAGAAACAAAATATGCAATAAATTGTACTTAAGCCCTACACTTCTTTTTTTGTTTTTTTTTGTTCAATCCTATGAACTGAACACTCAATTACCCCATCCATGCTGTTGCTGCTGCTGAGCTATTCTGTTCTTGCAGCACAAATCCCATGGCTGTCAGTATACCCAAACAGTCACTTCAGCTGATTGGCTGCATTTGCTGTTCACCCAATGTCTTTTGGCTGAGCTCCTTTGACACGTCAACTAATCTTTTTGATAAGTGGTGCCGATAAGGCCACCCACGGCTCAAATTTCAGCAGTACTCTGCTGCAGTTTGAGCAGTGTTTGGTCAGCTTTGTTTGTTTTTGGTGTGACTACATTAATGGTGGCATTTTCATTTTGGAGGAGGGTGGGGTGAGGTCTCCAATTGCCTGAGACTGACATCTGATTGACCGCCATCTTTGGAGGCAGCTGCTAGCTGGTTTCCATCTAAAGCAGCCCATGCACACAAGGTGAGACTCTTGAATGGACAGATTTGGGAGGATGGCCTTAATGAGGCAAGCAATATAGCTTGTCCTGATTGCCCTCCTCCCAAAGATAAACAATGCCAACTCTGCCCTCCTGCTTCCCCTCTGTCTTTAGCTTACATTTACTAGGATGGCAAAACTGGCACTAAGTTTATGAGCAGGTTAGAATATTTGTGTAATCTTATCTGAACGAAGTGTTCCGGTGTAGGGGGTCGTAAACCTCATTTATCTCGCCTCCGCAATATTCAGACACCTGACCCAAAAAGCCCCCTTACAATCCTTTTCCATGTTATGGGTCTTGCGCACTAAAACTTAACAGCAATGCCTCTTCATGCTCCCAAATTGTTCTTTAGTACCTGTTCTACTGCTTCTGTTATGCAGCCTGCAGGGCTCTGCACAATGTTGTGGCTGTACATTTTCTATTTGTGTTCCTTGTTGCAGGGTTTGTAACCTTCATGCGAAAAAAAATGACAAACCAAATAAAACCTTTGCGAAAGAATATGTGTAAGCTTGGCCATAGACTCAGATATGTTATTACAATTAATAAGTGGTGGTGCATTTGTAGCTAAAGCCATGATCCCTGCCTTGGCTTGTAAGAAGTGAGCCACATACACAGTAATAAGTGTGCAATAACAATTGATATTGGGCTGATGAACCTCCAAACGAAACCCTACATGCCCTGATTCAAGCGTTCTTAATTTGGGTGCATAGATTGGTTCTAGGCTATCCAAAATAAAGGGACATTTGGGACTCATTCACACCACTTGTGGGCTGCATCGGACAGTGTTGCTCAATGCAATCCCAGTACAATAAAATGTAAAAATACAGTGGGGGTGTTTTGACTGTCTGCAAAAATTTTTGTTGCATAGACCAAAATCTCGTAACCAGTTTTCTTAGTGTTGTGGGGTTTTTTTTGTGTTTTTTTTTTTTTTGGTGTTGTAACATAATGTCTGACTCGCTGCATGTTTGCAACATTTCACATAATTTCTCAAATGCACAATGATTGTGTCCAGCATTTTGTGACATTGAGACCCCATTCACACTGAGCGACATGGAAATCGCGCTACATTGAGCGACGTTGAGCGCGACATCGCGCGACTTCTTCCTATTGGGCTGTATGCAATCAGGAGCAATATCGCTCAAAATCGCTCTAAAAAAGGGTCATGTAGAAGCGACAAGCTACCAGCGACGAGCTACAAGCGATATTGAGCGACATTGAGCGACGAGATGTGAACAGCTACATTGAAATGTATTGGTGAAGCTACATAGAGCGATATAGTGCGGAAATATGAGCGATATCGCTACAAAAATCGCGCGATAAATCGCTCAATGTGAACGGGGCCTAAAAGACCTCCCAACTGTCACACGTTCTAGAAGTGCTCCTGGGCACCCCTTAAAGTAGGGCAAAGATAATTCAGCTTCACACCCTCAGCTAAGCATTTCAAGGCTATTCAGCTGTCCTCTGCAAGGTTCAAGACCATTTTCAGACCAATAACTGTCTCCATATGCAGGAGAGATCAGGCATACAACCATTTTAAAAAGTTGATGATGCAACTATATTGATTCCCATTGTTTTCAGTGGGCCCAGTTCAGCAGCACTGGGAAAAAATGGAGCATGCTGCATTTAAACACTGCGTGCTGCCATGCACATTAACCACCTGCAAATCACAGTATTTTAAAGAGGTGGGACATGTAATTTCTGGAGTGCTGTTTATAAACTAGCACTAAAAAAAACACATTTGGTTAGTTTGCCAGTGAATGCCCATGATCTTAATTGTCCTTGTACAGGTCAGTAACAATGTACAGAGCCAATCGGAACCTTGTGATGGTTGACAGAAGTCACTAGTAGTGTTTACAAAGAGCAGTGACTGTCAAGCCTTCTGAAGAGAGAAGTTCAGGATATCAGTGGTATGTGACCACTCGGTTATGAATCCAATAGAGCCAACATGACATATTCAGTGTCGCATGTTGGCTCTAACTATGGGAAAGTAATTCACTCCCCCCATAATTCTCTTAAGTGGTAAGGGGCAGGTTTTTGTTGCAGTGCTACATGCATGACGCCCTAATGCACTATTAAAGCAGAATGGGTCATGCAATTTTCAGGATGTTGCTTTGCGTTGAATTGGCTGCCTTGGCTTAGTGACACTAAACTCGGGAGTTAAATCCTAAAATGTCTTCAAGTAACAACTTTACCCATTAACAATAATGTAGCTTATTTGTGTTATCACTCGGCTATAGATCCTCAAATCATCTCTGAATTCCTGCTGACACTCCTATGGTGGACTACAACCTCACACTTAGTTTACTAATTTGTATCATAAGTGTAGTCCATCACAGGAGTGAGCTTGGAGTGGTGCCTTTACAAGAAGGGACAGTGTCGGCATGAATTCAGAGATTTGAGGATCTTCTGCTGACTGATATACACAATACATTTTTAATAGTTAAGATACTTGAATGCCTTTTTTATGGTTTAACTTCTTACTTTAATGCATGGCTTGACGCATTTGCTTTAAATAGGAGCCAGCGACAAAATTAGAAGCCAGGTTTAATACTGTCAACTTTATTTTCAATGAGTTGTAATTTTCAATTGGTTTTAATGGGCACATGCAGCAATACCTGCTGTGTGTGGCGCAATTGTCATTTTCGTAAATGGGTGGATCCGACTTGTTTTGCGTTTTTTAGTATTTGCAGGTGACTTGAAGAAACATTTTTGTTTTATATTTTACATGAGCCCTATGTGATATTGCGTTGGACATGACTGCTTTTCTTTAGGATGACATTAAGGGTCTAGTAGACCCTAGTGTCCCCTTTCCACTTAGCTTTAGCTGGGGAATGACTGCTGAGGCAGATGAATGTAAACACAGCAGGCAATGGCTGGGACCAATAGTCAACCTGTTTTAAATTGCAATAGCCAGTCTATTGCTTCCGGCTGCTGGATGGGAGACTTGTCACCAGAAGTAGAAAGCCAGTGACAAG
>NW_017308095.1:196918-208091 GCF_000935625.1 Nanorana parkeri | reverse complement strand
GGGGGGTCAGGGGGAGCAGGGCTGATGCGGAGGTTGACAAAGGCCCAGAGTTTTAACATTGCAAAATGCAAAGTTAGGCATTTTTGGTGCTAAAAACTTGCAGGCAAGATGCTTATTAGAATAGGTTACACCGGGAGAAACGGTGACGGTAAAAAGACTCGGGGATCCTAGTGGACTTATGCCTAGCATGTTGACTATGCTCATGCCTTAAGGTATTCAAGTGACGGATGATTACTCAAACCTTTACAAAAGACCAGTTTGCCCCTATGTAAAGTATATGGTTTAGTTGTCTCCAATTAAGATTTTATATAATTGGAAAGGGTCCAGCAAACTGACGACATGAGGGGGTTGGAGGGCTTCAGCTAAATTAAAAATTACATCGGCATACAGCTCTGCATGCTAATTTTTAAATATTGCATTCATTAAACATGGGTTTTTTTTTTGTTTAATTACAAATGGTTTATCCACTTCCTGGTCCACTTTGGCACAAATGATGTAATGTGCCCAAGCATTGCATCCTGGGAAGGTTACATCAGCTGGGATTTGCTGGGAAATCTCATCTGTAATCATGATCTCATGGAAAGGCATTTTCCTCCACTGAGATGTGCATAGAAACATGTCCTAGTCATGTGTGCCAGAGTTCCAGGAAGTAAAGGGAGATGTATTAATCTGCCCTTAGTTAAAATTGCCACTGTCAGAAGACTGGGGAAGAAAAGCGATGAGGCATGCAAAGAATACAATGCCTATGATCTGTAGAATAGTATAATAAACAAGTTTGCGCATAACAATCGCAATACAAGCCAAGATGGTAAGGAGGGCCCTGCACATGAGGGCTTACAAGCTAAAAGATTGTCACTACTAAATGTTTCTGAAGGTCCCTTTTTTTTGTTTTGAAGATGTGAGTAAAGTTCCTCTTTAAGCTGGGTATACATACTACGAATATCAGTCAGTTCATGGCTGCCAACACGGCACCTTTCCAACCAGCTTCCCTAAATTGGCTGACCAAAGGTAAAATCTGTATTCCATTCTCTTATACAAAGACCATGTTAAAATATGTGCTTTCTATTTGGGGATGGAATGCATCGCCTGATGTCTCCTAATCTGTTGCTGGAACACAACCTTTTTAGTTTAACTTTGGGCTTATTGATGGGCAAGTGCAGTTTGCCTTCAGGTGCATTTTGCTTGCATTTGACACTTCTGAGATTTCCTTGACGGGTGTATTTGATCTGATGACTATCTATGCTTCATCAACCTGGTTGCAAAGTGATTCCGAAGCTGAGAAATGCTGGTTGTGAGATTTAAAGCACACCAGTGTTAAGTTCACTTGAGCCTCTCCACATACTCAAAACCTGATCTCGTGTATGTACCTACAGATACTGGCAACAGACCTTGTGCTGCTGTATCTATGCAACCACCTCTACATTTTTTTCAGTGACCTATATGCTCATGGAGACAATGTCCCCTGAGCATATTGCATGCTGTAACAACCTTTGTCTTGGGTGATGCTTCATTTTTTTTTTGTGTCTTTTAATCTGACCATTTGCAAGAAAGTATGTGGTTTCCTACTATTCAGCACCATTTTGTGGATGTCTGTGCACATTAAGGTAGGGTTTCATATGCAATTAAGGCTTTGCTTCGAAGAAGTTTGCTGAAACTGATGAGTCCTCTCCTTATGAAGAGATTTCATAATTTGAAATTTGAATATAAAATTTGAACACTTGATGGCCCATATAGCGCTAACCTTACAGCATATTTGGACAGACTGTTTTGTACTCCAATCTAGGATCCAGCAGGTTTTTTTATTCGGGGGAGTTTAGACTGTGGCTCTGTTGACCACTAGAAAGAACCTCAAAAGTTAGACACCAACTAATTTTTTGGAGCATTGGCTACTGGGATTTGTCCAGCCCCATATGCACTACAGCAAAAACACTCGTAGAGCTGCAGCTAACGATTATTTTCAAAATCGATTAGTTAGCCGATTATTAAGTTCGATTAATCGGATAAACTATAAAATAAACTTTTAAAAATGGCTCCAGTGATAGGACTACTAGTTTGTATTGAGGTTGTAGTCCATCACAGGAGCAAGCTTGGACCGGTGGAAGTAAAAAAGAAAAAAAGATAGTGTGGTGTGCTCTGTCTATCAGCAGCTGTCATCCCCCCACACCTGCTCCTCCTTACTACATCTCCCTGCGTCCCTGTGCCGATCGTGGATGGGCAGGAAATGTGAGGCGGGGAGGAGGTGCGGCGTGTGGAGCGTGGATGCGAGCAGGTCTGGCAGCGGCGAGCGTGAGGTGGGGAGGATGTGCGGCACACAGGGTGTGGCGCTGTGAACAGGGCCAACTGATCGGAAGCCGATTAATCGATTATTTAAAAAGTTGACAACTTTTTTAATCGATTATGTCGATTAGTTGTTGCAGCCCTAAACACTTGGATGTATTTATACATTTGCAGACCAATTCATCCTGAAAAACTGAGTACGTGTACTGTGCAAATGGAGGTAAAATTTAATGTAATATCAGGGAAATGCTGCATTATAGCCAAATTTTAATTTGCAAGCACTATTTTTTTTTTTTGGACCGGACCGCAGTCCATTGAGGTATCTTGCGGCCAGAGGGCTTGGCTGTGGTGCCATTCACTTCAATGCACCACCATGCCCCCTCCTGCCCAACATATTGAGCAGGCTGCAATGCGATCCAGTGCATTCTGGCTACAATCGAGCCAGAATGCACTGAGGATGGTGTGAACTAGCCCTTAAAGCATTTAAATTTTTGGTTGTAAAAAAATGTTTTTTAACCCTGCAAGACAATGGCGCATACATATAAATATACAATTGATACCTACCTGGACCTGCTGCAGCTCTCCTCCAGAATGTACTCTCGCATGGCTCCTGATCTCTGGGCCTCCAGTTCCAGGCTGCCAACTCCTGCACTCGGACGTCCTACAGTGGATATCCTGCCAGCAAGCTGTTTTGCCTGCTGGGAATTGGAGTTCCCTGACGGGGCCCCCCCAATCATCCCCCACCCGCTACCACTGTCAGTGTCAAAAATGCTGTGGGCGGCGGGCCCTCTTCTCTCTGGCCCCGCTGAACTGGCGGAACACCAAGGCCTGGTCGCAAATGCAACCGCTGCGACCTGGTAGTTCTGCCTAATCTGCTGTTGTCTGACAGCTAAAATACAGTCAAAGCAGAACTCTACCCCCCTCCACCAAAATTCACAGCATGCTAGGAAATTTTACATTCAAACATTTTTCCTTACTTGCCACTATTCAACTTCCTAGTCCTCCTGGGCATTACTGATGCATCCCAAGCCTAAGATGCATCCTGGGAAATGTATTCTGTAAACAGAATCTTGGGAGCTCTTAAGGCATGTTTGCCCTTGATGTGCATGGTCACATGTGCCAGATTATAAGGAAGTAAAGGGAGATGGATTAATCTGCCTTTTGTAAAAATGCCCACTGTGACAAGAATGGGAAGAGGGGTAGAATAAGGTATGCAAAGAATAAAAATCCTGCAATTATTTATAGTAGAGGTGCACCGAAATGGAAATGTTAAAACCGAAACCAAACTGATAACGGAAAAAAATGTTGTTTGATTTTTTTATTTTTTAATTAAATTTTTATTTTTTACTTTTGGGGGCTTTGGGGAAATATTGGAGTCTTAACAGACCCCTGATTTTTTTCCCTTTTTTAAAATAGAAAAAGATTTGAGAACACCGTCTATCTCTTTTTCTGTGTCCCCTGTTATCAATTAACAGGAATCCTGAGTGTTCCTGTTAATTCATAACATGAGGACAGAGTATGTTTACTATAACCAGAAGCATGAATGAACAGGTGATGTAGATCACTTCCCATTCATTCATAATTGAGGCTATAGTACACATACCATGTCAATTATCTACGAACACTAGGCGATCACTTAGTGTTTGTACCTGGCTCTCCTCTGACATGCTGTCACAGAAGGCTGATCAAGTGGTGTAGGGAGGAGAGCCCAGCCTCCTGTGACAGCGCTGTCTCCACCCACACACTGCTATGCCGGACTGTGATAGGAGGCTGAGCACTGTGGGAGGAGACGCTCGCCGCTCACAGCACTCCCTGCGCAGAACTCGGCAGGCAGTCACACTTTTTCTCTCCTCCCTTCTGGGACACAGAGTAGCGCCCAGCGGGGAGGAAATAAACCTGGGATGCGCCAATGTATCGGTAGGAAAATGGCACTTTCGGACGATATCGGTGCATCCCTATTCTATACGTATCGGTAGATTGTCATTACTTATCCTTTCTAAAACATTTGTAAATGTTTTCCTGCTAGCAGAGGGCCAGAGGCGCGATCTCACACTAAAGTCAATGGCTGTACACTTGTTAGCAGGTATATGCCAGCACTGCAGAAACCTGTGCATGGGCACACAAGTCTTGTATGCACCCAGTCCACCACCCTTATCCCATGTGTAGACTAGCTGGGAACTATTGTGATTTCTGTATGCACTGGAGAGCTACAGAAACTGCCTCCTAGCATGTGTGGCGTAGACCTTCCATTAGGCAGTGAATGGCTGAACATGCCAAAATGGAGAATTAAAGGTTACTATCAAACACAATTCAACAGTTGTGTAAGAGTGTGGGGAACAAATCAAACTGTATCATGAGTTGTCAACACATTTTCATCTATCTCACTTCTGTAAAAAGAATAAATTACTGTAGCAGCCATTCAGGACACCTAAAATCTCAAATACTAGGTGTTATGATTGGACAAGTGTTATGCTGCAATTTAAATCTTCAGTCCAGAGACTGCCATCAGACCAAGGACCTCAAGCAGAAGAACCCTGTCACTGCAGTTGAAGTCATTTTTAACCCAGGCTGTCCTGAACCTGTCCCTGACAAGATGACACTGAGAATCTTGCTCTGCTTTCTACCCATGAGCACTTTAATAACCCCAGGAAAAAGTGTGGGGCTACCCCTGCACTGCAAGGTTGAGGGCTCATTTTTGTCTTGGCTCAAAAGTAAGTTCTACTCAAAACTGAGTTGGCCAGCTGTCGGTGCTCCCTCCATCTTGTCTCCTACACTGCAGCATTGGAATGTTCATTGGCATCAAGTCTTTACAGTAGAGTAGAATGTGGTGATTTACAGGACCTTAGACTGCTGCAGTGGGGGAGAGGCTGGAAGGACTGATCTAAGAACAAGCTGGCTCTGCAGTTGAGGGGTGTGTACAAATGAACAGTTAACTCCCCGACTCTCCAGCTCTGCTATACAGAGACTGCAAGATACTGTCTGGCACCAGGTCAAATCCAGGTGCTTGACTCTGATTAAAATAAAATGCATTTTAATGTAAGTGATTTACAAAGCTTCATATTTTTTTATCTGCCAAGAGTTCAGCTTTGTTCTCACTTACAGTTCTGCATCTTGTCATTGTTTGCAAAATCTTTTTAATGAATGGTACTTTTCCACCCTTGAATCTGCCTCCAAGTTTATGTTTTCTGAAATGAGGTTTTACCAGCAGGTTAGAATAAATTTCCTCTGGTAGCTTTTGATTTTCATGGCTTTGATGCACTGGTTAGTAAAGGCAAAACATTTTTCATAAGTACTGATGCTCATATTTACCAGTGGTGAAAACAGATGGTAAATCAAGACTGGGTTAGACTTGCTGCTTAGGACCTTGTGTTGCTTCCCAGCTGTGACATGTTTTTGGTTGCAGAAGATGCTTGGTCCATGAACCAGTTTTTGAGCGACTACTCTCTCAATGGGGCCACCCGGCAATCGCTGACTGCATTGGGCAGGGCCGCATGACACCCAGGGCGTGCATCTTGGGTGTCATGTAGTGCAGGTAGTGAACCTAGGCTGAACCTCAGTAGTTGGCATCTGGGCATACTAGGCTCGAACATCATGGCATTTAACAATTGGTCTTCAGAAACTTGGATGAAGCCCATTCATATTGGTTATCCCTCTGCAGGTTTCAAGATGTAAAGTAAACGCATGAATATTGGAGCTATAATTGCTGGATTGTTGCACGCTACATAGTCGATGCTTTTTTATTAAAACATTTTTAGCCATTTTGGGTTCCTGAGCCTCTTGGACATGTGTAGTGCTCTCCTCAAAGAAGCTGCTGAATAAACTAAGCCCTAGACAGGCTAGGAGGGATCGATGTTAATTTCTGCTCCCAAATCATTTAACACTCTAGTGGTGACCAATTAAAACTGACTTCCACACTGATGTTCTGATGCTTGTTGAAAGCTTTTAAACATTTTTGGGGAGAGGGGTAGGGCACAGGACACCTAGGATGTTGCAGGCTCCAAAAACAAAACTTGAGTATATGCAGCCTACAAACGGAACCTTTAAGCCAAGCTGGCAATCTGTAACTTTAGCTCCTGGCTGTAAAATACTTGATATAGCTAACAGTCCATTTTCAGAAAGAATTCTCCATGTTCAGTACAGGACCAACATCCCTGGATCCTCATTAAACGCAGAAGTTACTCCATGTAATCTCCATCCTCCAGTCACGCTGACTAGGCCTCAGACCCAGGTCTCGGTATGAGCACATGTTCTCCTCTCTAGGCGATCTGCCTAGGAGGATCAGACAATCTGACAACCCTCCTCCAAGCTAAATCCTAGGGGGAGACTTGCTGTCGCCTTCCAAGGTCACTCCCTGAATATTTATTACCAGTGGTGCATGCTGGGAGAGGCTAGCAAACCTCAGTTGACCATGTTAAGTACAAACATTCCTGATTTGCACAGCATCCCACACTACCAGGGACACCTCGGCAGCAGGCAGAAGCAAACACCCACCAAAGCTCAGGTGAAACCTCAAAGCCAAACTTTAAATCTAGAAACAGGCCAACTACTTGAGCCAAGGCTTAAGTCAGGGTGGCTACAAATGTTTTATATGCACTGGTGGTCTGTGTAGACAACTTCGTTAAACTAGCACAAGAATATGTTCACATATCTGTACTCTGCTTAAATAACTCCTGACAGGATAAGGTTTGAAATGACACTAGTGGAGTTCAATAAATGCATAAAACTGACTAGGATTAGTGACCTGCATTGTGCATCTTAACAAGTGCGTATTGCTGAGACTTTAAATTCTTGCAAAAATCTCTTCCAAATGAGCCGCTCAATGCATCTCTGCAGTGATCTGGCCTGTTCCCTAAAATGCAGACAGCTGGCTGATTCACACCATTTGCAGAATGGGTATGGTGCATCTTGCATGCATTTAGGAAATGTTCAAAGTGCTAGTTTTTATAGCTGTTAAATATTGCCAATTTCAGATTTTGTGCATCCTTTAGGATGGCCATTAACAGTTTGGTAGTGAAAAAAGTGTTCCATCAAAAATGTAAACAAGGCAAACAAATGGCATCTCCTGGCCCTGAAGACATGTATCCTTTGGTAGTGTTGACACAGGCTTTATGCTCTGTGCATGCCCAGTAGCTTTTGCTTTTTTCATTTTACGTTTTTGATATTCTCCAATTTGTTTAATCACCCTACATGGCTTAAACAATTTGTAATCTGTTTGCTGCTGGTGCAGTGCTTTGCAGCACATTGCCAGTATTGGTATTGTTTAGAACCTTATAAGTACTTTTGCATCATAACATTCCATTTCACTTCAGTCAGCATCAGCTCGATGTACATGTAATATGCTTCCCTGCCAGAGCTCCAGACTTTGCGAATAAAGCAACATAACTTGCTTAAACTGAGTGTAGCAAAAACCTGGGTCTGATCCTGCTTATCAATACTGTTTGTTGGTAAAACAGCTGCTAGTGGAATGCCTTTCTCAACTAATGAAAGGATGGTTTCCTCTGAACAGGAACTCTTAAGTTTAACTGCCTGAAGACCAGGGTGTTAAACCCCCTTCCTATCAGGCCATTTTTTCAGTACTTGGTGCTGCGCTCCTTTGACACTTTCATTAGTGTTGCTTGACTGAATATCGTATCGGTTTTTTTTTGGGGGGGAGATATTAGAGCTGTCTTTTGGTGGTATTTATCACCACGGTTTTTTTATACTATAAAGAATAAAAAGCAGGAAGTTTGCTAAACTTCCATACCCAAATTGGCCAAAGGCAATGCTTTGTACACACAAACCACTCCGGTTTAGTGTTAACAGCAATAGATGGCCCTAGACCTATTGCTCGCATACTGTATATGGTGATATTGAACATGTGGTATAATCTAAGCATGTAGGCACACCCAATGTGTTTTGAGCTTGTGTAGGTGGGAGACTTAAAATTGTTTACATTTTTAAACATGTTTGTTTAGCTTTGATCACATAGGGGGCTAATAAGCTCCCTATGTGATGGCACCTGTACAGTGACGGGTTCCCTATAGAGACATCAGGGGGTCTATTGAACCCCTAAGTTCACCTAGGAACTCCCAAGGAAGCTGATAAAGCAAGAGTCATTGTCTTTGTAGAGATTTCCTCTCCCTTTTGGGTTGGAAAGAAAAAGGAAAGAAATTAAGAAATTCAATGTTAAGGACTTGGCTATACATACTGTGTAAGCTTTTTGGGAGTTTCCACAGTATTTATAGCTAATTTATATAAAGTGGGGTTTTTGGTTAATCTTTTGAGGCTTATTTTTGATGGCCTTAAGATGTATTTAATTAAAAAAAAATAAGTGCTCCATTTATCAAGGTCATGTTGCACCAAAAGCCCATCTCTTTGCTAAAGACATGCAGAGTATTTGCAGAATGCAGCTCATCTAAATGAACCCTTTGCTGAATATCATAACTAGTAACTGTAATGGGCTCCTACGCTATCTTCCTCTAACAACTGTCTGCGACTCAGGCCTCCTATTGCTGCCAACTTGCAGTACAGATGTCCTCCCCAAGCAACCATGCGTAACCATATTGCACAGCCTACTTTAAAACCCAGATGCAGCCCTTGTGGTCTACCATTCCATCTCTTGCACTGATTAGGCAGAACTGGTAAATATTTTAGAGGTTAGAAGAGCTTGGTCCTGATGTGTACTGTTTTGTCCTAACTCAGACAGAAAATATCCCTGGTGGTTTAATAAGTGAGCTGCTAACATGTGTGGAAGTAAAAGCCTGTGACAGGTTGGGTTGTGGGAGTACAGCTGAATGACATTGCTGGAAAGAGCAATATGTTAAACTTATGAAGGATCTCAATGGAAATTTTAAATGGTCCTATATATCTTCACTCAACTATTTGGTAAAGGTTTATCTTAACAAAAAAAAAATCTCTTCTTTCTCTCCTCTCTTCTTTCTCTCCTCTCTTCTTTCTCTCTTCTTTCTCTCTTCTTTCTCTCTTCTTTCTCTCTTCTTTCTCTCTTCTTCTTTCTCTCTTCTTCTTTCTCTCTCTTCTTCTTCTTCTTCTTTCTCTTTCTTCTTCTTCTTCTTCTCTCTCTTCTTCTTCTTCTTCTTTCTCTCTCTTCTTCTTCTTCTTCTTCTTCTTCTTTCTCTCTCTTCTTCTTCTTCTTCTTCTTCTTCTTTCTCTCTCTTCTTCTTCTTCTTCTTCTTCTTCTTTCTCTCTCTTCTTCTTCTTCTTCTTCTTCTTCTTTCTCTCTCTTCTTCTTCTTCTTCTTCTTCTTCTTTCTCTCTCTTCTTCTTCTTCTTCTTCTTCTTCTTTCTCTCTCTTCTTCTTCTTCTTCTTCTTCTTCTTTCTCTCTCTTCTTCTTCTTCTTCTTCTTCTTCTTTCTCTCTCTTCTTCTTCTTCTTCTTCTTCTTCTTTCTCTCTCTTCTTCTTCTTCTTCTTCTTCTTCTTTCTCTCTCTTCTTCTTCTTCTTCTTCTTCTTCTTTCTCTCTCTTCTTCTTCTTCTTCTTCTTCTTCTTTCTCTCTCTTCTTCTTCTTCTTCTTCTTCTTCTTTCTCTCTCTTCTTCTTCTTCTTCTTCTTCTTCTTTCTCTCTCTTCTTCTTCTTCTTCTTCTTCTTCTTTCTCTCTCTTCTTCTTCTTCTTCTTCTTCTTCTTTCTCTCTCTTCTTCTTCTTCTTCTTCTTCTTCTTTCTCTCTCTTCTTCTTCTTCTTCTTCTTCTTCTTTCTCTCTCTTCTTCTTCTTCTTCTTCTTCTTCTTTCTCTCTCTTCTTCTTCTTCTTCTTCTTCTTCTTTCTCTCTCTTCTTCTTCTTCTTCTTCTTCTTCTTTCTCTCTCTTCTTCTTCTTCTTCTTCTTCTTCTTTCTCTCTCTTCTTCTTCTTCTTCTTCTTCTTCTTTCTCTCTCTTCTTCTTCTTCTTCTTCTTCTTCTTTCTCTCTCTTCTTCTTCTTCTTCTTCTTCTTCTTTCTCTCTCTTCTTCTTCTTCTTCTTCTTCTTCTTTCTCTCTCTTCTTCTTCTTCTTCTTCTTCTTCTTTCTCTCTCTTCTTCTTCTTCTTCTTCTTCTTCTTTCTCTCTCTTCTTCTTCTTCTTCTTCTTCTTCTTTCTCTCTCTTCTTCTTCTTCTTCTTCTTCTTCTTTCTCTCTCTTCTTCTTCTTCTTCTTCTTCTTCTTTCTCTCTCTTCTTCTTCTTCTTCTTCTTCTTCTTTCTCTCTCTTCTTCTTCTTCTTCTTCTTCTTCTTTCTCTCTCTTCTTCTTCTTCTTCTTCTTCTTCTTTCTCTCTCTTCTTCTTCTTCTTCTTCTTCTTCTTTCTCTCTCTTCTTCTTCTTCTTCTTCTTCTTCTTTCTCTCTCTTCTTCTTCTTCTTCTTCTTCTTCTTTCTCTCTCTTCTTCTTCTTCTTCTTCTTCTTCTTTCTCTCTCTTCTTCTTCTTCTTCTTCTTCTTCTTTCTCTCTCTTCTTCTTCTTCTTCTTCTTCTTCTTTCTCTCTCTTCTTCTTCTTCTTCTTCTTCTTCTTTCTCTCTCTTCTTCTTCTTCTTCTTCTTCTTCTTTCTCTCTCTTCTTCTTCTTCTTCTTCTTCTTCTTTCTCTCTCTTCTTCTTCTTCTTCTTCTTCTTCTTTCTCTCTCTTCTTCTTCTTCTTCTTCTTCTTTCTCTCTCTTCCCATGCCAATAGGCAATCATTGGTTTTCACATGTTTGAGCGTTTTACAGAGCATAGGAAGGCGCTGTAAAACGGCCAGGTGTGAACCAGGCCTTAGGGCTAGGGATGTTCAGATACCAGGTACCAAAGTCGGTACATGTACAGATACTTTTCCAGCTCAAAGACTAGACTAGAGAAATAAAAAGTTGGGCGGCAGCTGTCATTTTTTTAAAGAGCATACGGAGCATCCCTGTTTTTAATGTATGATTTTGTTTTTTTTTATAAGTGATGCACCGATACTTAC
>NW_017308095.1:128141-196893 GCF_000935625.1 Nanorana parkeri | reverse complement strand
AAGTACCGATGAATTTTTGTTGTGACTGTTTTTCTAAAACAATAGACCAATGATTTCAGGACAGTGATGGAGTGCCAGGTCCCAACTGCAACCCTGGTAGTGCTCATGAAAATGCCAAGTATCAGAACTGGTATCTGGACATCCCTATTTAGGGCCCGAACAACAAATTAAAAAAAGGATTGGATTATGGTTTGGAGCACCCAGAGGCAATCCTTGCAAACACAATGAAAATTCAACTCTATGCATAAATTCCAGTAAATTGTGGTGAGCTATGTAGATCACCTGTAAGAAACCTTGATAGAATTACATTGCAGCTCTGGATACTGCATTTGGTTCCCACATCACAAGATCGGCATGAAGTATGCGCTTTCTTCTTATTCATCCTTCCTCCCTTGGTAAAGTGTCAGAATCCTTCTAAACAATCACTTGTGGTAGTTGGAAATTAGATCCTTAAAGGAGAACTGAGGAGTGCTTTTCACTCACCTCATAGTTCTAGCCGACCTGTGACAATGAGCCTGTCACAGGTCGGCTCAGTAGATCGGTAGGTGAGCGAACACATGCTGGCGTTCACTCACCTCTCGATCCTGTCACGGCTCTCTGCTGTGACAGGGGAGGGGCTGGATTCCCCTCCGCCAGCGCTGACTGGTGGAATGGGAGGGGGTGGGTACAGCTGGCTCTGCCTCTAGATAGGCAGAGCCAGCTAGTCACGCAGCTGGGTGGATCCAGACATAATTGTCGATCTGCTGCAGCGTCTTAGTATACCGCGAGTTAACCCTAAGGAGGACTATGGGGGAAAAGCCTTAACCCCATAGTTCTCCAACTTTTCCAGGATATAAGGATTGATGTAACTGTCTGTGTTCTGTAAACTGTGCAATGACCCTGCACTAAATACTGCAAAAAATGCACCTTGCCTGTGTAGGCAGGAAACCTAGCTCCGGCCCTGGAAAAACCCCAGGGAGTAATGCAATAAAGGATGCCTGTTATCAGACAAACTGTAGCTGCCTGCTATCTAATACTTTTATACAGTAATACCTTGGTTTGAGAGTGTTGCAAGACGAGCAAACATTTCTGAAAAATGTTGCCTTGATATACAAGCAATGTCTTGCAATAAGAGCAAAATTTTGTAGAAAAACACAGCTGAATAAGTCTGTAGCAGTGCGAGCGATAAGTCTAACGACCATGCAATGTCACATTGGATAGGTTTTAACTAGATTAAAATTTTTCCATTGAGTCGAGATGGCAGTGATTCAGTTAGTGATAGTGAAAGTCGTCCTACACAATAATCATCCTCTCGTCCCCTTTACACCAGCCAGGAAGGTACCGGTAATTGGTTTATTTTTCTTTACAATACTGTACTATAATATACTGTAGAAAATCACTTTTATATGAATATTTTTGGGTTGTAGAACGAATAGTCTTAATTTCCTATGGGGAAATTCGCTTTGATATGAGTGTTTTTGGATTACAAACATGATTCCGGAACAAATTATGCTCGTAAACCAAGGTATTACTGTACTAGTTTTGGAACGTGTAGCATGTGAAAGATTTGCACTTATGATTTGCAGATTAATCAAGCTAAATTTGCTTTAACACTTTCATCCTAAATTGCAGGTCCGTACCCTCTTCGTCAGCGGCCTACCTATAGACATCAAACCAAGGGAACTTTATTTGTTGTTCCGACCATTCAAGGTAAGATAACAGTTCTAATATACTATTTGACTATGGAATCCTAATGGCTTGCTCTTTCCTTGTACAATTGTATAGCCTTACTTTTGTGCGTTTTTTTTTATTTTTTTTATTATGCATAAATATTTAAGAGGAATTGCAGCCAAAACGTTTTGTGTGGTGGAGAGGTCCAGTCTCTCTGGTTTTTAGTGCTGTGTTTTGTTTCTATACTTCCTGTCTTCTACACATTAAGTAGACATTTCCAAATTGAGGGCAAATTCCTGCTTTAAATTTTGTATCTGGACCTAGCATCTCCTTTGGAAGAAACACACTTACTCTTGTTCAATTACACGTTAGATTTCTGTCCCATGACACCCAGGACAGAATATGAGCAAAACCCTTCATTTGTGACACAGCAATAAAAACCTAATGGGGTCTCTTATCAATGATGCCAAAAGTAGGACGTTGTGTAACTTTGGTTTCCTATGATCTCTTTATGCAGCTATCAGGATCATAACATGTTTTGCCTTCAAACTACAAAAATCTGTATCTGGCCTGGTATTGTCAATTGTGAAAACTATGCATGTTAGGATACTGGCTGTAGCAAGATGTGTGCTCTTCATGAATCCATTTTTTTGGAAATGTTGTTGCTTTTCACTATAGTATTTTATTTTAGGAAACGTTACCTTAAATTTTTATGATCTTGAAACTTTAGATTGTCTTGAAATTCTGAAGAACATGGGAAAATGTTGATTTATCAGTGTGTTATCTAACGTGTAGAGTGTAGAGTCTATCCTGCAGCTTAACATAAAGTGCATCTGGTTCCTTGTGTCTCTGGGAGAGAATCTTATCAGGTGGGAAGTAATATGCTGGGTGGTAAAAAGCCCTTAGTTCTAAAGAGGTAACTGGTTTATTTTTCTTTTCCCTCCTTTGCCTGAACTGGTCTAACTACAGTGAAAGGTACAATTTCAGATTCCACCACTCTGCCACTGATCATAGATCAAATGATGGGCAAAATTGACTTGGATTTTACACTTTAAAATGTACTTCATTGTTGCTGCTTAATGTCCTGCTGCTGAACTTGACACTGTTTTTTTTTATTTTTTTTTTATTTTTTTTAAGTAAAGTTAACTCACAGGGTGTGTAATCTGGCATTTTAAAGTCTGTATGCCCATGTCAATTTACTTGTAATCTCATCCTTCAAAAAAAATTGCACAGCATATGCACAAATTCCACACTGACAGAGCACAGCCTTAGGCACTGCTGGGAGATATGGGTACCACTTCAGTTCTGCTACTTGGGACCACAGCACCACCCCATGGCAGAGGGTGCAATTACAGCCCCTCTGCAGCTTGTCACTGCTGTCCCTAATTAGCTGTGCAGATTACCCTTTCCTAGTATCCAGCACATCCACTCCAACGCTGCAATAACACCACATGCTTCACCTACCTCTTAAAGCCATTTCTTTTCATTTTTTCTGTTTTAGGGTTATGAAGGATCACTGATCAAGTTAACATCAAAACAGGTAACTGCTTATTCAGGCTGTGGTGCATCAATGTTCACTGACAGGCTGTCTTCTAATGTGTTCTGTTTTCTGCAGCCTGTAGGCTTTGTTACCTTTGACAACAGAGCTGGCGCTGAAGCTGCAAAGAATGCCTTAAATGTGAGTACAGATTTCTACTAGTGTAGACCATTTTCATAAGTTATGAAGCTCTACACTATACCCAAGCTTCCCTCTTGGTATAAGCAGCAGTCTTTTATGCTATTTGCAGTCCTGCAAATGTTGCGTGTATGCAGTGGCGCTTGTGCTGGGGGAGATTCACCCCTTGTGACAGTCGTCATCCAGATGGGCCAGTGAAGGGGGGGGAATTTGTCACCAAAGCAATGTGATAAACCTCCTATGGAGACCTGTTCTGTGATCACTCTTGGTGGGAATTTGGCTTTCTCTGGAGAGATTTATGGTCTCCAGGACTAGAAGAGAAATCTCACCAGTTGGATAGATGGCAAAAAAAATTGATTTTTTAACCCTTTACTACTCTGCTACATTGCTTTTAAAAAAAATAAACTTTTTACATGTAGGCAAAGATCTGCCCTGTCCTTGCATTGCCTGTTGAGCCTTCTCCTGCAATGGTGTACATGTGCAGTGCACTCACCCTCCTCCAGTCTGTTCTGCACAGAATCTATCAAAATTAATAACTCCAAGGATGCAAGTCCTGTTTAACCATCTTTAAAAAGCAAAACTCTAAAGTGCAGATAGATCACGCGCCTACATAGTGTAGTGTTGAGGTAACTACACCATAAGTGTGTGGTTTTGTTGCATGTCCCAACTTTTAATCTTCTGATTTATTGTACATCCTAGGGATGCACAGATACTTTTCGCGTACCAGTGCCGATACTTGGCATTTTCATGAACTACCAGGGTTCGAGGTGGCAGCTGAGACCGGTCACTGGCGCTCCACCGCTGTCCTGAAACTATTAGTCTGTATTGTTTTAGAAAAACTGTCACATGACAATAAACGTATCAGTACTCTGCAAGTACCAGTACTCATACTCTCAAAACTGGTATCTGTGCATCCCTTTATTTATATTTATTAAAACAAAATCATACATTAAAACAGATGTGCAAATCCCAGGAGCTCCATGTGCTCCTTACACATGACAGCTGCCTCCTAATTTTGAATTTTTCTCTAGTCTAGTCTTGGAGCTCAAAAGTATTGGTACATGTACTCTTACTTATACTGTACGTGGTATCTGTGCAACCCTAGTACATCCTGTATAACTTCATAACTGGTGTAAATTTAAATTGTATAGGAAGGTATGCTATCTAGCAAATGCAGATTTAGAGTGGGATATGGATTTCTTATGACCTTTTGCTTTCCCTAGGGTATCAGATTTGATCCAGAGAACCCACAGACCTTAAGGCTAGAGTTTGCCAAGGCCAACACAAAAATGGCCAAGAACAAACTAATGGCTACACCTAATCCCACAAACCTCCACCCTGCACTTGGAGCACATTTCATTGCACGAGATCCATGTAAGTTTTCTGTATAGGGTGGGATTGTGGGTGAGGGGGCAACATTTTGCTTCAGTTAAGCAGTATCCTAGGATAAGCGATGGGAGCGTGTATTTTCTTGTATTATGTAATCTGTGTAAACTAAGTTTGGGTATTGTTTTTGTGCTGCCTTTTTTAACTCAAACTTTAAAATCTCACTTGGTAATTGAACCTGGACCGAACTGGGCAAAGGTACCCATTGAGTCAAGTTGTGTAAAATGCAGTTCACTTTTTAAACTGGCTACAGCATGAAAATAAACATTGTATAGCATATGACTAGTTTAAATTAGTTTCCTGATTGTATGACAACCTTATTACAGATGACCTAACAGGAGCTGCACTTATCCCAGCCTCACCAGAAGCCTGGTCTCCCTATCCACTGTACACTACTGAGTTGGCACCAGCAATTCCACATGCTGCTTTTACATACCCAGCAGCAGCTGCAGCTGCAGCAGCACTTCATGCACAGGTGAGCATTCTCCTTGGTTTATTTTCTAGTAATAAAAGGGACTTAATGCAATTCAGAACATTTTCAAATATTCTGAACAGCCATAGTCGTATGCCTCATGGCATATGCTAAAAGCCCTGACCTAGGGTAGTTTCTAGACAAATAACATAATGGTGACCTTTTCACCTATAATGCAGTACATCTGGTCTTCTACATACAAGCCTGTTGGCAAATTCATTTTCAATAGCTCAGCAGTCATCTGAAGTTAAGCTTTAAACTTTTGGGAAATGGTTAAAGTCAAATTCATCTGTCTTTTTAGTACTTACCAAATATTTCACTTGTGATCTATAGCCCCTTCGTCAGTGTAGCTGGTTGGTGACCTTGGCTGGAGCTGAGCAGTAAAGTTTGGACACATGCCCACTTAGCCTAGTGATTGGATACTGAAAACGGCAGCACACATCGGTCATCTGCTGTTCCTCCTATAAATGTTTAGAAAAGGACAAGCATTTTTGAAAAATAGTCCTGACTGGCTGTGTGCTGCCTCCTCAATTCTGGTTCTTTGCTCTGCCCATGTCTGTAGTCTGTCCTTGTGGTGTGTTTTTTTTTTTTTAACTAAAGCAGGGGTGGGGAAACTACAGTTCCTTAAAGCCATTGCATAGCTTGTGGAGGCGATGGGATTTTCGGTTTCATCACGGCTAGAGTGCAGAGGTTGCCTACCTTCTGATCCAAAATGTTAGTTTTACTTCTGTTGTCCTTGCCAAGTTATGACTTTACAATAATTGTGCAGGGAGAACATCAGTACCATTTGGCTTAGGCCTGTATGTACTCTACTTTTAGTTTTTGTATTTAGGAATAGAAAATGGAAACTGGCCCATGGACTTCCATTTGAAACCTTAATTTATAGAATTGCACAGAATAGCTGCATTCCTTGCAGATTTCAGAGCCATAATGCACAAATTACAACAAGGAGGCAAGTGTAGTTCTCGACTTTTTTAGCTGTCCTTTCTAGCTAGGTTCCCTGGCTCTTTCTAAAAGCAGAGGGTCACATGGTGAGCTGTATTACCAGATATAATTTTCTAGTAATTGACTGTAGTGATGAGCAGCCATGCTGTCTATACAGCATGCCAGTAATACTTTGCACTGTTTGAGTCGAACATAATATTTCGGCACTCAGTTTGTGAAACCAAAGTAAATGGTTTACTAGTGTGCTTTATGTAGTTAAACATTATATCACTAAGTGACTTTCCTGTTAAACCATTTAAAGCAGAATCATCTGGCTGAGTGATAATACCTAATCTGGTTTCTTACCAAAATACTCAAGGTACCCATGCACTCGAAGGGTGAAGCTGGCTCTGCAATCTTGCACTTAGTTGCCAAGCATTGACACTAAAGTTTTGAATGTAACTGAATTTTCAGTTATGAAACTTGAATATGGGACTTCAGAACCCATTCACAATGTAACGTTTCAAAAGTACTGTTGAAAATATGAACTACTGGTAATCATAAATGTGGATGCTTTGCTCACTGATCTGGACAAGAAAGTAAAAACAGAGCATTACTTGATAAAGGAGTAAAGAGGCACTAACTTCGTGTCAAAAGCCCCAACCCCTTTGCCTAATAAGAAAATTACCTTCTGGACAAATCTGGTTAGTATGAATAACTGAATTTTGTAAATCAAGTAGTTCATTCACATGTTTTGCTAAAATGTGGAAAACCTATGGTAGGCAGCTATAAAGTGTGTTAGAATTTGTAGTAGTCCTGTGAATTCTTCTATTGCCATAAATCACCCTGGTACAATGCTGTTTTATATACTGTATTGTGCTCTGTCCACCTCCTCAGGGGACATGGACTCGATTTTTTCAGTTTATAAAAGGTCTAAAGTAGGGTATACACAATTAGAATTTCATATGTCCAACTTTCTATTGGTTGATGGGATAAATTGACCACTTTCACTGCAGTAACAAAGTCGGAGCATGTTGGGAAACTTTCTTGATCGAACGAAATTCTAACGGTGAATGTGGTTTGTTTGGGGAACTTCATTCAGTTGAAAATCAGATGTTAAATCAAAACTAAATTAAAAGTGTCTGATGGGATTATCAAACGGTCAGATGAGATTTTTCATATTTAATGTTTGAAATTCTACCGGTGTATACCCTAATTCAGTGTCCTGAATCATCCTTGACAACAGGAAGCTGCACTTTGAACTCCTGTTAACTCTGAACATAAGTTAATGCTCTCAATGACTGAGCCTCAGCTGACCGAACCTCTGAGGCAGAGCCTCGCCTAGTATGGAGGTAAACAGTCTGCTTAAAGTCTGAAGCTGACGGCTTTTTCTTCATTCAGATCGGCTTCTAGCAGGTTACGCAGCAGGGAAAGCCTCCCCGCTGTGTAAGCTGTCATGGACGGAGCACTGCCTGTTTACAGGCAGCGCTGCATCCAGCTTTTGCCATATAATTTACACAGCAGCGAGTTTCCCCACGGCTTGTGTAACCTAACAAAAGTGAGGTAAGAGGTGTCACAGCCTCTACTGTTGGAGGCCTGAGCGCTGGATGGTCTGGACCAATGATAAAGCGCCATTGGTCTAAGCTGTCCAATCAAAAGAGGACATTGATATTGATGCCTCACTAGTAAGGTTCCTCCCTTCCAGATTTGGTGGGGCACAGCTGGGGATTGCTTCACCCAGCATTGAAGGCACCGCATATCACTGCTCAATTATACCACTTCTAAAATCAGTGGTCCTGGTTGCCAAGTGTTTTTGTAGCAATATTGCACTTATAAGCTGAACTTCCACCTGAATTGGTGAGTCTGATGGAAGATTTTTCCTGTTTTTATAGTTTTTGCATTCCTCTAACATGAACCATTCAGTGACTGTCCCAAAATTAGAATTCCCATCTTTGATAACAATTTCTACTATTGTCCCTGGAGAAATAGAACGCAGAACTCAGATTGGAGATTAAATGGCAGTAACAACTTAAAGGTTGGAACACTTGGCTAGTGTTCAGTTTTGCTGGACCTGATAATGTTGGATTGGGGGGTAATCTGATGTAGATACATCTGTTTACATCAGACTTAACATAAGGTTCAGCAGTTTTTTAGTTCTCTGTTGCAAGATGGGAGGACGAAACTGGACAGACGCACATCACAGCAGTGATTTCTGATCCGTTATCCTCTGATCAGGCGGGGATCTGTAAATGGGTCCTGATCAGCCTGTGAGAAGGGGACTTCACACTGAAGACAAATCCAGAAAGAAGAATGCATTGAGCCACTGAACTGCATCTAGTGGCTGATCGGTCTTCACCTTTTTACTGCTTAAGCTTTCAGATTTATTAAAATCAATGCTAGCTTGATTGATGAAAGAAACGTATAATGCATGTATACTTGTGTATAAGAGAAAGGCTTGTCAGCAGCCTGGGCCCTGAGCAAAATGGTCTGCAAGAAGGGATTCTAGTCTCAGATTTTTCAAGCTATTGGAAAGTCAGAAATATTTCTAACTGCTTGGTAAGTGCTGTCCTGACCTCTGACAGCAAAAACAAAGTCTAAATTTGTATCTTCACCCCTGACGTAGACTTGCTCCAGAAATTATGCTGCTTGGCAATGGAATGTTATCTTCTGTTCCCTCCCCCTGCTTCTTGCCACAAACAGACGGAACAAAAAACATCTGTCTGAAAATGGCTATCGGATACTTGTGTAATATACTAATTTTAACAAACCTCTCTCCAGGGTTAGAGCTTTCAAGTGGGTTATGCATCTAGTCCGTTGGAAACAGTCTTAGCCAATTGATCGACAACTTTATAGCTATAAACATATTCTGAAATGCTTTGACACTAGTCCAATCCCTACAGAATAGTCCTGGAAGGCCTGATGTGTTAAAGTCAAGCAATGCTGCCTGCAAAAAATGATTAAGAGTTTTTTGTTTTTTTTTGTCCTGAAAGGTCTCAAGTTTTTAGTAGTATAACTTTGAACAGTCGTTCAAAAGACTGAATATTTCCAGGGGAAAGAGCATTACGTTGTCTGACAAATGAGGTTTTCCTGTTCCCACTAAGATGCTACATGAAATGAATTCCACATGGGCTGTTTGCAGTGGGAAGCACGGAAAGATTGTGAGAACATGTCAGGGGGTTAAACACGTGTGGCCTGGAAGATTCTTGTTAAAGATGGACTATTAGCATGACTTGTTGCTAAAGCCTGTTTTACATGCAATATAGCTTTTTGATTTGTGGATCATTTTGTTAGAAGTATGGCTGGTGCATCAAAATCAGTCTGGACCTAGCCAAAAAGACAGCACTTTCTGTGGCATGGAATATGGCAGCACCTCAGATCTTGCCACTCAATACAGATCCGTGTTTTCAGTGCAGTACTCAAAGCGTATTCTATAATATAAAAGCCAATGGTACATTGTGCAGACTTTTTCTTGTGGCAGGAGCTTAGCACAGCAAGAATGGCCTCTCACTAAAACTAGTAAAAAAAAAAGATGCACATGGTAAGGGCAATATACAAAGTTAATGCAAGAATTCCCTAGCACACTTTCAAACTAGTTGCCACAAAATACATAGAGGGGATTTTATCAAAACTGAAGCAGACCAAAATCTGGAGCAGTGCCCATGGAAACCATCAGTCTTTTCAGTTAAGATTTGAAAATGAAAGAAGCTGATTGGTTGCTGTGCCCAACTGCTCCAGATGTCTGCTCCAGTATTGGTTCACCTAGATTTTAGGTAAAAACGGGTCTTTTTATTGCATGTAAAGCTCCATCAAGGAACCTCTAAAGTGTTGTCCCTGGGGCATAAATGGCAATTTATAAATTGAAGGCATGCTTACCTGGAGACGGCCCACTTCTAAGATACAGCAACACACCATAAGGCAAAAAAAATCGCTGCTCAAGATCCCCAAGGTGTCTGCACCAAATCCAGCAAAGATGGAATTGGCCAGATGCATTACAAGGGCTAACTGTTCCAAGTCTGGGCACATAAATTGGCTGTAATACTTGCCTTACTCTTCACCCCCTGGGCACCTTGCCTTTTTGGATGCTCAGGGTTGTGGGAGGGCCCATCACATACAGCACGGGACTGTTGATCCTGCATTGTATGTGAGCATTGTATGTGAGCATTGTATGTGAGCATTGTATGTGAGCATTTCAGTGCATCAGCTGGCTGGTGTGCCAGAGTCTTCAGGGGCTGATTGCAGTGTGGTGGAAGTCTGCCACAGAAATAAGGCAGGTATTGCAGGTTATACCTCTAACCCTGGATGCAAGAAACGGTTAACCCTTGGGGTGCACTGCTGCAGATATTGGGAACAAAATGGGTAGTAAAAAAATTCCAGCATTCAGCTTTAAATGCGGTGGTTCAAAAACTCCTTTTTTTATTTCACCATGCTGTTAGAAGACAAGTGACCAAGTGTATGCAGCTTGCATTTAATAAACCTTTTAAGCATTATTTATGCTGATGGGGAGCTGCTTTGAATTTAGGGTAACGATGTTTATCTGTGCATATGATTTTACTGTACAACCACAAGACAGTGGGTATTCAACAATTTGCAGCCCATGCCTGCCTTCACATGTTAATCTAATCATGTGCAATTGATTTCCAGATGCGTTGGTATCCTCCATCTGAAGCCGCCCAACAAGGATGGAAGTCCCGCCAGTTCTGTTAAAAGCTCTTTGGTAGGTATATAGTCTAAGCAAAGGAGAATATTCTAAATGTAAGGGGTATGTAAACCTTAAACCTATTTGCTCTATTTGTCTACTATGTCATTGAAAAGGTTTTGTTAGCGGTGCACAGAAATGGAATTTTCAAACCGAAAATAAAATGTCAGATCAAGAATTGCTAATCAACTCCTTTTTTTTTCTGTTGTGTTTTGTGGCAACAGACCCCTGATATGTCTCTTCTGCAATATAAAAATTAGGTAATGGACTTTTTTTTTGAGCCCCTGTTCTGAACAAAAACACTCTATATACTGAGTGCTCCTGTCCATTTCATTGTGGATATAGTAATAGTAAGAGTTACTATGTCCACAATCCATTAATTCACAGGAAGTGAATTCACTTCCTGTTCGTTCATAATTAAGGATACACTAAACATACCATGTCCTCCGTTTACAAACACTCAATCAGCTGGGCGCTTGTATTCCGCTCTCCATGACTCGATGTCACAGGAGGCTGAGCAAGCGGTATGGGAAAAAGGGCGGTGCAGGAAGAGGACATCTGATGGCGCTCTCCTTCCTGCCCTGCTCAGCCTCCTGACACTTTTTCTCTTCTCCCTGCTGGACACTGCTCTGTCGGAAGCCCAGAGCACTCATCAGGGATGAGAGAAACCAGATATGCACAGCTTTTTCGGCCAAAAAAGGTGTCGAATCTTGTTGGGTAATGGTTCCTGTGCTGCACGGTTTGTGTATTTCTGAGGACAACAGGACCCTGCCCATCTTAAACAAAAGGATGAAGGTTTGGTCTAATTTCTGTTCTGATACTGGAGGGTTAATGATTGAGCATTGTCATACTAGAACGAGGAAGGTTACTGCCATAATCACTAGGTGAAAATGGATGTGGTGGCTGCATTAGTTTCAGTCCTAAATTTTTGCATTTAGATTTACTTTAAGCATGGCACTGGATGTCCATTATCTCTGAAAAGGGCAACGTTTCATGGGCTAGATGGGTCATATACCGTGTGTGTGTACTTTTAATTGGCTTTAACTTTTCATATGTTTCATCTCCCCTAGGTTTTTTCCTTTATGAAATGTGCCAGAAATGAACAAGTGTTTGTAAAACTAAACCTACTTCTCCAGATGCCTCTGAATGTTTGACCAAGCCTTCGTAATGTGGAAGTGCAATGCCAATCCTTTCAGTTACTTCAGATGAATTATTTGCCAATCTTTCTGTGGAACACAAGCCTCTGGTTAACTTCATCAAGAAGTCCAAATGGAGTAACCTGATGTGACTCATGAAACAATTACATGGTCCTGCTTTTGCCAGACCATGTTCTACATTTCTGTAATGCTATGGATCTTCCTTCATCGCATGTTGACTTTCTGGCATGAATTAGCTATTTAAGTGTGTGTGCTTGTTAAATCTATTGCTTGTTTACCAATTTCAGCTGGTCTGCATTGAGACCCTGAATCTCTAGTCATGCAGCGATTAACTTGGCTTAATGTACTGCTCAGTCTACCACCTCAAATTCAAACAAATGCAGTTAACAGTCCATACTGAATGCTACTTTCAATCTTCGGTTTCCATGTTTTTGTTTTTTCTTTTCATAGGAGTCTGTCCTTGCCAAATAATGCAAACCTATGGGGAAACAGAACAAGAGTACCAGTATTTTTGTAACTTGTTTAATAAGGAGATATTTATGCATCATGTGTTTGTGTGATTAATAATTAAAGAATATATTCTGTCCTAAGTTAATGTTCAGTTAAAGAGCTCAAATCTGTATGGTTTGTCTGCTGTACTATATGAACAATTGTGCAATTTTGTTTTGTTGCAGCCTACTGCTTGGTATTGATGTACTTTCAGTATTATGAAAGGTTTCCTGCTTGTATGGAGAAGGAGTTTCTCTATTGATGATCCTAAAAGAATGATACTGGATAAAATATAATGTATTTAAAGTGTGAATTCTTTGAAACTATTGTTTCTGACCAATTAAAGTAATTGAAAACTGCTTTGACATCTCTTTACTTAACCTTTTTGTGTTTTTAAAACACTAACCTATTCATGTTGAGAGGAAATTATTAAAAGTGAATGTGCCCTGCTGTCACTATCTGGAAGGGCATATGCAAGTGAAAGATAAATGACCACTGCTAGTGACTATTGTCCACAATTGCCTGAAGTTTTTTTATTAAACAAACTACAGGACTCGCCTACAAATGGTATTGGGAGCTTTTTCTTTTCCTCTGATCAGCGATACTAAAATGTTTCTAGATGTATAAAAAAAAGACAATCACAAATGACCTGTCCCATTTGCAGTGCAGCTGAAATATATAATGTGTCTAAAAAAAAAAAAAAAAAAAAAAAAAAAAAAAAAAAAAAAAAAAAAAAAAAAAAAAAAAAAAAAAAAAAAAAAAAAAAAAAAAAAAAAAAAAAAAAAAAGCCCATCTCCAGTCACTTCACTGACACTAAGTGTTGTGGATTCTCCCAGTTGAAGGATAATTAAAATGAAGCAATGCATGCAATAGTTTTAGCTACTTGGGCTCTAGGTCTGGTGCTACAGCTATATGGGAACAGCTTTCTTAGGATACTGCTAGCTGAGTCTCATTGCCAAGACAGCCCCCACATTTCAACAGTGCTGCTGCCTATGCTTGAGTAAGCTGTTGCCATGTTGGGGGGGGGGAAATCCATTACAAGGCCTAACCACCAGTGAGTTAGATTTTCTACACTGTAAAGATGGAACCGAAAACCAAAGTTATAACTATTAAATGTGAATGTAAAATCTCACTTTATTGCTATAAATTGGCAGTGATTCATCCCAAATCTGGTAAAGTAACTTTCAGTACAGCTGGTAAAAAGGAATCCTTGTTTTAGCTCAAAGTAGCCACCTTTTCAAGAATCTGAGGCTTTTCTGGTAAATGTGGACCTACAAGTCTCAAAGGTCCATACTTATTCTCTGCACTAAGCCCTTGGACCTGTTTCAGTAGTGAATAACTTTTTTGTTTATTTTTTTCTAGATGTATAATGACACACTTTTGGAATCGGTGAACCTGACTTGTTGACATCCAGATTTTGATTAGTGTATGGAATGGTTATATCCCCTCAGGTTTTTACTGCTGTCCAGGACTCTTGGGAGAGATTTACACTTTACATAGGCTGACAATTTTATTACCAGACGGGAATTGAGGGAGACTCAAAAACCAGATGGACAAACATTTATATAGAGTTGGGGAAAGTTTGAACACCTGTCAGATTTGTATGTCCATTTTTGCAATTTTGTAGATTAGTGTAAAGATTTTAATTGAAGAGGTTATGTAGACTTGGCAATAGGACATGGGTTTTGCCCATAATCAGGGTTGTGCTATTCTAAGTGTTTCTAACCACCAAAACAAATCTAACATATTGCAGCTTACCAGTCCTTAATGCAGTGACTGCATATGTTTATGTTGGGCTAGTTTCACCTGGTGATCTGACCAGTAACACACTTTGTCTTAGGGAGACTCCACTTTATGGAACCACCCTTGGTTAGCAGTATTGTTACCTGGGTAGTGTTGGGTGGTGAATTTTTAGCTGGGACGTTACGAACCAAGTAAATCCTAACTCCAGCCAACTTTTTTGGCCTGCTCGTTTGACTGAATAGACATTAAATTCCCACAGATTTACTCAATCTTGTGAAAAGCAATGCTAGACAAGTGAAAGTAGTTGGTGGGGGTCAACTCATAAGTGCCCATGGCTTGTGCAACAGGATGGTCAGGTGTCCACAAACATATTTTATGTAGTGTATTATAGCAAAGGAATAGAAAAACTTAACTGTGGACTTCTTGTGCTGCACCTTTTTTAGACCTAAACACAACTGGTTGCTAGATGATGCCATACATGTTTTGTGTCATGCTGGCTGACTAAGATGCCTAAAGGCTGTTGGCTTATAATTGCGGGTTTGACCACCTAATTTCTATTGGCAGGTTAATCTTTGCTACCCACCTGGCTTTTGGAACAAAATGTTGTAAATCCTTGCCATGTTTGTACAGCACAGCAATGTGATTTACAATTGTATTACAAGCTGCAGTCTTTAGAGTCAAGCCAGCAAAGGGCAGTAAGAACACATGGAAGAATGCTCTCCTTTTGTTAATGCTTCATTAAGCAGAAAGGAGTTCTGTTTGCACTATACAATGTCCTGTGGTGTGGTTTTTTTTTTATTTCAATTATGAATGAGCCCCTTAGACCAAAATGAAAAGTAAAGCAAAAATTTCAAATGGCCTTTTTTTTTGTGTTCATGTCCAAGATGAAATGGGAGTTGACAATTACCTGGTTACTTCTGTAAACCATGATTGACAGATTGCAGTGGGAATAATGTATGTACAGATTTAAAGTGGTATGGTTAACGGTCAGGGACAGGTTTTTTTTTTTCCTAGTTTGAACCACAACAATGTACTTGCCCTACTGTAAATTCAATAATTATAGGCCATATCTCATGACTCAAAAGGGGCTTATTTAATGGAGACATCCAAGTGCAGAATCTGTGGCATCAGATTTTACTATACGGAGATGACTAATCCCAATTGTTTTGGGTTATAGCTCTACCCAGGCCTTTTGGCAAAACTTTGAATTTGTGTGAAGCAATGGCTTTGAAACGAGCATTAATTTGTTCCAAGTGTTTTGCTTAAAGGAGAACTATAAGGTGAATGATTATACTCATCCTCATAGTTAGAGGCGATGTGTAACATTGAGGGGGGGGGGCACAGCTGGCTTTGCCTCTAGAGAGGCAGAGCATGCAGTCACTCTTGGAGCTGCATGAATCTCGACCAGTATCGTCAGGATCCATCCCGGCTGCTTCGCTCAGTATATAGCAAGCTATAGCCTGCTATGTACTGAGCTTTGGGTAACGGTAGGTTAGTATGTCTTCCTGTGACCCTAAAGAATACTATGGGATAAAAAGGTTACCCCATAGTTTTCTTTAAAAAAAATCCTCCATGCCACTTGAAGAGAACCAGTATAGAAGAAACTACCTGAATCTAAGAGCCTAAATGTTCTGGTTGGCATATTTTAAGATTTCTATGCTAAGGTGTCTTGTCTTGTGTGGACAGTGCCCCAAGCCTTCCTGGCAGAATACCTTGAAATTCTTGTAATTTATCTAACAATTCTTCTGGTTATAGAGCAGTCTGTGCCATACCTGTGTTTTTGGTCTGAGATGGAGTACAATAGTATAGCAGACAAGGATAATATGGGATGTGTGTGGAAATATATTCTTGGATCTGGTCCTATGAGCCATTAAAGCATCATATATTTAAAAAAAAAACAACACATGCACTACACACTGTCATTTTCACACACGCAATATTGGAAGCTCCCCCCAAAAAAGTGATTCAGTATTTGTACCATACCAAACACCCTCATGCAGAGGTAATGAATTACGGGTTGTTCACACCATGTCCGGACCAGAGCAGTTTTTGTCTGCACCTGAAATGCATCCCAATGTAATTCCGGGCTCTGTTCACACCAGTGCAGTCCATTCTGGTGAGGGGGAAAATGCTGCATACACAATGTTTTTTTTCTGCTCTGGAGCGCACCAAAACACATTCAAACGCGCTGCACCTGAAAGCCCATTTTAAGCTAGAAAACCGCACCAGAGCACATAAAAAAATGTATCTGTACTGCATTTGCCGATCTGATCATGGTATGAACAAGTCCTTATGGTTACTTAAGTCACTCACGGGTACCTGTAACATTGTAAGGCAATACAGGTATTCCTCACTTAACGACCGACTTCCGTTCCTACGACCAGGTCGTTAAATTAATTGGTCGTTAAGTGAGGAACTCTATACAGTACTGTACTGCATTAGTACAGTACGGCGTTGCAGATGTACAGTACCGAACAGTGTACTGTACATCGGGCAATGAAAATACTTACCGGGACCCACAGTGAAGATCGGAGGACATCACTTCCGCCGGCGACACGTCGCGCAAGGTCGGAGGTCGATTGGCGGTCTGTCGTAAGTGCGAGTGGTCGCAAAGCAGGTAAGTTGGTAAACGAGGAATGTCTGTATTGATAACGCTTTCATGTTTGAAATGTTGCACGCATTTAGGCTTATTTAATAGGGGTACAGATCGCAACAGTGTAGTAACAGTGAGCAATAAGCTTTCATTCTTTTAAGATGACATTCAACTGATGTTTCTTGGTGATCAGAGTGCAATGAATACCAAACCAAACTTTGGACTGTAAGCTCCTTGAGGATAGGGACTGATGTGAATGTACATCGCTGTGTAAATTGTCGGTGCTATATAGGCACATATAAAACAAATGATTATCTTTTGTTAAAGTGAGCCTGTGTTGTGGGCGGTACAAAGTAGTTTCTTCAGGTATCTGGCATTGTGCTTTCAGCATATTACTAGTGCAGGATGTTGTATACAGCAGACTAGAGTTTAAGCCTTCAAGGAATTAAGGGCTTTCTTTAGGTGATGTAGGGGGAGATTAAAGGTTAGCTCAGTGACATCACGCGGGGGGGTGCTCGGTTATGTACCGAACGCCCGACAGTATCAGGAGAGAGGAGGGGACCCGGTGGCATACCTTATCCCGTCGGGTGACTGTCCCCTCCTCTCTCTTGGTGATGGACGCCGGCAGGTATCAGAATACTGCCGCGCGTGCGTGATGACGGTTACTGCTCCGGGTGTCACCCAGCCTCGGGACGCCCCTGGGTTAGCTGATAGGGTAAAAATTGCTGTCTATAAAACAAAACTTCCCTCAACAACGGAATCCCTTAATGCTACAATATATCCTACTTAATATTAGACATGTAAATGTAGTCTCTTTCTGAATGGAAAGTCAGAGGAATTTAGTTAAATTCAGATGCATCCAAATTCCTGAATTTATATGCATTCAAATTGGAAATAATCCAAATTTGAAAGTACGAATTTTGTTCAAACCAAAACGAAACCGTTGTGTCCCCCCCCCCAAAAAAAATAAGTTAATTTATAATTAAAGAACCTCATCTGAGTAGATCTGAAATAAAAAACAAAATTTGAAGCAATCCAAAATGAAAACCAAAAATTCAAATGGAAATACGAATTTCAGATTTCAAAGCTTGAAAAACTAAAAAAATAATCCGAATCTAAACAAAGTTTTTATGCCAGGTTACATGTCTACTTAATATGTCTTAAAGTGACATTAAACCCTCAGATTTTTTAACATAAAACAATACTGTAATGTGCGCCTTACTGTAATTCATGGTTGTTTCCCTTTAAAAGGAAGAGCAGCAAAGAGAAGGGAAACAACCATGGATTACACTAAGGCGCACATTACAGTATTGTATGTTAAAAAATCTGAGGGTTTAATGTCACTTTAAGGTATATCTAAAGCCAATACTTTTAGGCTCTTTGTAGAGTTAAAACTAGGGATGTCGATGCCACTTTTTCAGGCCCAAGTACTTCCCCTCATGTACTTGCCGATACCAATTAACGATACTTTTTCTTAAAGGGACAGGTGACTTTAAATGATCCATAGTATAACTACATGTTCTGTACTATGGATCATGGTTTAACCTATTCATGTTAGCAGTGGAGAATTGTAACTCTATTGCTGGAGTGTAGTGGAGGTGTGTGCTGTATATATGTACTACATATACATTACACACGTTCAGTATACTATAGCAATAGATTTACAGCCAGCCCCGTCCCAGCTTCCCTCACTCACAGTTTCACTCCGATCCCTGTTGCCTCACATGGTGCCTCTCGTAGTCGGCACTGGGCAGGATCGTTGCATCGCGTCTCTGTGCTCAGCTTGTGGGAGGCGCTCACAATTCTGCCCTGCTAACATGAATGGGTTAAATCATTATCCATAGCTCGATGAGTCAGCGCTGGTCCAATGGGAGGAGCTCCAGGTGGGATCCTAATTTAGCTGGCTCAGAGGTGCCGGCCAGCTAAATTAGAATCCCACCTTTAGCTCCTCCTCGCCGGACAAGCGCTGACTCGCCGCTGCAGGTTTTTTTTTTCTTACTTACCTCGCCGAGCATTGCCTCACTGCTGCTCCGGTGGGCGGCGCTCCAAGCGGGGTCATCTGGCAGTCTCCGGCCACCTAAATTAGGACCTCACCTGGAGCTCCGCCCACCAGAGCCGCAGTGACGCGACGCTCGGCGAGGTAAGAAAAAAAAAAACATAGCGCAAGCTTCGGCGCTAGGCATCGGGGCATTTTGACAAGTACTTGTCAAAATGCCCTGTATCGGGCCCGATTCCGATTCTAGCATCGGTATCGGGACAGCCCTAGTTGAAACCCTATCAGAATTTTGCTGTCTGTGTTGCTTTGGGGAGATATTCTTTCACTTCCTGTCTTGAGACACAACAGGAAGATGTTTCCAAATTAATGGAACTGGCACTGGAGGAAGTGTCCTGTTTGGAAGAATTTCCCTCTATTCCTTTGCCAGTGGCATCTCAGAATTTTTGATTTTTCCCTCACTTTCAGTTCTGATGAAAATAGTTACGGAGACTAATAAAGAGGGGGAATCTCCCCAACAGTGAAACAGAGAGAGACATAAAAAAAAACAAAAAAAAACAAAAAAAAACTGGTGTTAGGAGTTCTAACCCTTGCTCACATTATCCAAAATGGAAAAAAACAGCTTTAGATAAACTTTAGGGGCCATTCATATCTTTCTAGTGCAGTGTGATGTGCATATGTGTTGTAGCGTCCCACAACATACTGTAACAGACTACCTGTATTGTGATGCACTGTGGTGCTTAGCACAAAACCTGGCAAAATAAGAGCTTGTTCTCGTGTGTACTCTCTCAGTTGGCAATTGGACTGCTTATCAGGTTTATCAGATTTGCAACCTGCTGTGTGTGTTCCTTCACTTGGCTGTTGTGCTGCCTATCAGATATTCAGCCCAAAGGCTAACTGATGGAGCTTGCACTGCAGGCTGAAAACAATGCTGCTAATTGCAAGGCAGTGCCTTAGCATTGACAACAGGAGGTGCTGTTACTGGCAGGTTCTCCAGGTAAGAAACATTGCATTAAGGTGGCCATACACTTTACAACCATCGCAAGACTTTAGTCTTGCGATGGTTGTAAAGTACTTAAAAAAACGTACGATCTGCCCATCTTGGACAGGCAGATTGTGCTTGCGATCATCGCAAGCCCGCCCCCTTCAGGGGCGGGCTTGCAAGGACGGCAAACGGGCAGTGTGCGCATGCGCACACCGGCCCGTTCGTCAGTTGTCAAACAAGCAGGCCACTCACTCGCTGAGAATCGTACGATTCCCGGCGGGTTTTCCAGCCTGCTTGTTCGATGGAAGACGTGCGACCGTACAGTAGAAACGGTCGCACGCCTTCCATACACTGTACGATTCTCGTACGATCGCGGGATTTCCTGCGATTCTCGTACGAGAATCATATAGTGTATGGGCACCTTAAGATTCACAAAATCGGTTTTCTTAAAAAACTGTAAAGGCATGATGCCAAACACACTGCAGAATAGATGTTGTGTTAACTTACACTTTAACTGTATTATATGTAACGAGTACATGTACAATGTTCAGTTCAGTATTTGTTCACCAAACATTTTGTCTTTTAAGCAAAGCTTGAGAGCTCTAATTTGCATCAGTTGAAGTTTCTATAGGGACAAGTTACTGAATTACTCAAGTACTGTAGTTAATGGAGTTAAACATTAAGAGATTATTTTTCTTTAAAATGCTGGAAATACGTGGATGGCTCTTACCCAAAAGCATTTATAATGAACACACTAAACAACTTCTAACTTAGGCATAGAATCAAAGGTAGACTTCAATGTCTTGATGACTGAGTAGTTAGAACACAAAAGAATGGAGCTAATGTCTATAAAAAATTTTGTAATAAGTACCATTTGTCTGAAAATGTGCTCCTGGGATTTAAATCTGCACCGATTCTGTATTTTATATTTGGGCTGCCTTGTTATATGCAGTGTTATTGGCAAGTCTTATTGAACACTTTTTAACTTTTTCCTTTTACAATTGAATTTCTGCCCTATGTTTATAGTATGGCTGGGACAGAAGGGTTCTATTTACTTCCCAAGTGCATGTTAACCTAGCTTAGTGAATGAGGTGAATCTGTGCTCACTTCAATTATCCAATCATGTGCAAGCAAAAATCCATTTTTTAAATAAAGTAATGTATTATTTATTTTTAAAGATGAACATAATTTAAATTAAATAAAGCAGCCACTGTTTACCTCAGTACTAAATATTTTATAAGACCACTTTCATACTATTATTCTATGAGTGACTAGTTACTATCTGTTATCATATATATCATCTACTTCACAGAGGCCATACCAGTAACCAGACTAGTGATAATATAGGACCTACACAGTGACCAGTCTTCATACACTTGCTACTTAGTAGATGAAAGAGTTGTAACACAGCGATAAAGGTTCAAGTGATTTAACCTTTAGCGCTGTGTTACAACTCTTTCATCTACTTTTAAGGTGGTTTACCTCCTTTTTTTATTTGCATAGCTGCTTTAGGTTCAAGTGTATCTTAGATAGCTCCAGGAGCGCAGATTCTTTCTCTTATACTTGCTACTTAGTGCCACCACTAAATGTCGAGGCTTTTCTCTTCTCTGTAGTTATTATTTGGTATTAGCCCAGATAATCATAGCTCCGTTTTGTCTACAGCGCCTGATAAGGCCAAGCAGGATAGCACACATTGGAATAAATATTCACAATATGTTGGTGATTCTTTTAAACATAGCTAATATTGCAAGTGTGCTCAAGATTTTAAGACAGTCATCTCCTTACATAATTGGGTGGTCAAATGTCTTTAACAATCTATAGACATTGCATTGACAATCTAATCACCAATCTTTTAAACCAAAGATTGTGGTGTACAAACATATATGCTTGTGCCTATGGGGAGGGGCAATTCTTAGAAGGTGTCAGAGGCCCTCTTCCCATGAGAAAGGTCAAGCTATGGAAACCCTTGCCCATGAAGTTGCTATGAGAAAAGGCATCTGTAGGCCAAAATGCTGGTTTTAACTGAGGATACAATAAATATGGTAATTTTATTTAAAAAGGAGTGCTGGTGTCTTTCCAACAAAACTATGGACCTGGAGGTTGCCCTGCTCCTCCTTGTAGGTAGTGATCATGGATGAATGTGGGTAAGTTCAGCTAGGTTCAGTTTACAAAAATGGCAAAATGGGAAGAAAAAGTCCAGGAGACAATAGACGTTAAACTATTTGCATATTCTCAGCTAGCAGTAAACGCTTTGAAATCAACCCTCACTGACCTCTAGCTGTATCTGGAGGCAATATGGAGTAATTTAACCTCAAAGATCACAACGTGAGCAATTTCAGGCGATTTTTCATACATTGTTCAGGTATTTTAAAGGATAACTTTGGGGTTAAGGCTTTTCCCCATAGTTCTCCTTAGGGTCCTCCCGATCTGCTGAGCCGACCTGTGACAGTCTCATTGTCAGTGAAAAGCACTCACCTCATAGTTCTCCTTTAACCACTTGCCGTCCGCCCGTTGTAAAAAAATGGACGGACGGCACTGCAGCATTGGTGGGTTCCCGTCTCCAGACGGCATTTTTTTCTGCTCGTAATGGCCTGGATGGTAAGGGGGTTTAACACCGCGGATGTCAACTGGTTAAGGCTTCAGCATTTTTGTTTTAGCCAATGGAAAGCCAGTGAGCTAGTTACTAGGAGGAGGAGGTTATTGTTAGATGTGAGACCACCAAAAATGTGTGTTTTTCACGCACTTCCATTCCTTCTCATGTCTGTGAAGCCAAAAATAGCGCGATTCTACCTGCAAAAAAAGCATGTACTTTTTTAAGCAACATGCTCAGATGTGAATGGGCACTAGTGAAAACATTGAGATTCTTCTTCTTCAGGCTCAGGTTAGAATCTGGCCTTACAGCACGTACTCTTTATATACAATAGAATATAACCCCTTCATTCTTAATTCACTTACAACTGCTGCAGTTTCTTATTCTTAGCCTTTCTATCCCATTGCTTACATGAATAAAAATCATAATACACATTGGCAAAGCATAAATAGTAAGCACTATAGTTCTATGGCAGAGCTTTGCTTCTTTGGTTTCATAAATTCATCTTTTTTTCCTCTGTAGGGATCTATTCAAGGCCCTCTCCCTGGTTCTACCACTAGATGTCCTGCTGACCAAAGAGTAGTCATAAGCTATCCTTTTGGCTTTGAAGGACATCTTGTGGTGTGTCCATAGAATGCAGTCGATATCATGGCCTCATATTTGTATGAAGTCTTAAAGTGTATTTCCACTTTTGCAGTTACATTTCAGAAAATCCCTCTATATGTTTGTTATGTGTATCTATTCACACAGCATACCAAAAAAGAATTTACAAATTTATTTATTTTACTTTTTAGATGTTTTATTGCAATATGGCTGATTCTATTTTTTTTTTTGAGCAACATCACAGTGATCTGAACTTATAGAAGGACTTAGGACTGAAATTCGAGGATTGTGTTTCTCTCATTAATGTCATTAACATACAATGGAGAAGCCCCTCACAGCCCCCCTTAACATTACAAAGGGAGTAGAAGCAAGTAGAAATGTTAACCCCTACGAAACCAAGAAACCTGAACCAAAGTAAAACCAATTTAAACTTCAAGGAACCAATACTTTTTTAGCTTATGCTATGTGAATGGGAACATGTAACAAATATAAAATAGGTGTTATCCCAATTTGGCTGCAAAAGTGGAAATACACTCGTGTTATAAGTAATCCTAAACACATGATTATTAAAGCTGAACTCCAAACACACATCTGAATGCACAAAAATATGTACAGGTGAAACTCGAATAATTAGAATATCATGCAAAGTTCATTTATTTCACTAATGCAACTTAAAAGGTGAAACTAATATATGAGAGAGATTCATTACATGCAAAGCAAGATCATTCAAGCCGTGATTTGTCATAATTGTGATGATTATGGCTTACAGCTCATGAAAACCCCAAGAACCCCAAATCCACAACATCAAAAAAGTAGATTATTACATGCAATCAATAAAACAAGGATTGTACATAGAACAATATCGGACCTCTGAAAAGTACAAGCATGCATATGTACTCAGTACTTGGTTTGGGCCCCTTTTGCAGCTCTTACTGCAATTACTTTTGCACAATATTCTAATTATTCGAGTTTCACCTGTATGTACAACTTTATAAAACCAAAAAACCCACCCTCATTTTTTTTAAATTTGTTTTCTTTCTGGATGTCAGGACCAGCTGTGGACGCACGCAGTCAGAACAAATAGTGACGAGTTGTTTCACCTATAGCAGCCGCCGTTCTCATAAGGCAAGCACGCCTACCGGTACTTGGATGCCCCCAGGACTTAAACTATATGTTCTGAACAGGTGAAGCCACAGGCGCTACCAGACGCTACCAGACGCTACCAGAGATTAATGAGGGACAAGCTAGAGTCAAAGGCTGGCAGCTGGAAAGGGTAATTTGGGCACAAACTGAGGTCAGGGCTGGCAGAAAGCAAAGCGTAATCCATGGAAAGGCCAAGGTCAGAACCGAGATTTGCAGACACAGGATTTGCAGGGACCGCATACAGTTTGTATAGCAAGAATTATCACAAGCACTGGGGAACAGGCTGATTCGGGTCTTTTCTGCCCGTGCGTGCCCGCTAGGGGGCGCGCGCGAGCAGAAAAAAATTGCCGTCTTGAGACGGCAACCCGCAAATGCAGCAGTGCCGTCCGTCCGTTTTTTTACTACGGGCGGACGGCAAGAGGTTAAATAGGGCGCCACCAGCAACAAGGCCAATCCCAGAGCAGGAGGTGTGTGGTTTGATAGCGACACCTGACTAGCCTAGTGCTGCAGCCAGCGAGACACACGATGATTAATCCTCGCCAGTCAGGGCCACAGCTAGCAATACAGGCTGCCTGAACTACACAGGCTGCCTGACATAGGACACTCCATGAACTCCCTACCATGACTACTAAGTTCAGCTTCTCCTGGTGAATGGCCCCAGGGATTCTGTAAATTGGATAGATGGCGGGTTCCCTGGCAGCAGGGTTGCATAGTGTAATATAGTATGAGCAATATGCATAATTTTCTGGTGATCTTCACTTGCATTGTACATTATCTTCCTGGAGGAACTGAGGTGGGGGTTGCTGACCCTTTAAAGCTGAGCGTCAGGTATTAATTATTTTGTATGCTTACATTGGTCCAGCTTGGCCCAAAATAAGTATGCATATGCCATACCAGATTGGCAACTGGGGATCCTGTAAAGCACTGAAGTAGCTGTAGCTGCTACAGTGCTGACCACAATCATCTGGGTACCGGTTCTGTTCTAAGCAGCTTCCACTCTGTTCTGAAAACACAGGGGCGTGCTTGTTCAGCACATCCATTCAGCAAAGTGCCTATGTTTATTAAAGAAGAGGGCATGTAAAATATCCAGGTGAACTATATATTGAACTTTTTGTAACACACATACACATACAGTGTAATCTCAACTGAATAACATCTAACCAGAAATATGATGTACATTGGCTGCAAATGAGCGAAGTAGTACAACTGAGAGACAGTTTGTGACAATCTGCATACTTTGTGGTGTAAGAAATATGTTGAAAAACAGTGACATTTAGAAAGATAATTGTTTCATGAATATCCCATGTGGAGAGGACAACGTGTTCCCCAAACAATATGCTAATCCAATAGGGCCTGCTCAACATTATTTTATATGCAGTATATCTTTTATATGTAGTATTATTATTTAACCAATAGATTGGTGATCTGCATGAGAAAATTTCTGTTGTTTATGGATATATAGCAAAGTACAAAGTAGGGACATATCTGTTACTGGGTCACATTACATTCTTGAGAGAATGTTTCTCCACAAATTGTATTTGGAGGCTGTGACTCCAACGGGAGAAATCTTGGCACCTTGTAGCATATTATTTTGGGTCTTTTTAAAATAAATATAATAATATTTAGGGATGCACCGATACTAGTATCAGTATCGTTGCTGATGCCGAGTATTTGGGCGAGTACTCGTACTCTCCCAAATGCTCCGATACTTACCTAATGCTCCGATACTGGAACTTCCTGTCAAACTTCCTGCCGAGGGAGCATGGAGCCGACTTCCTTTCCAATCAGGAAACCGGGCAGCGGGTTAGGCCCTATATTGTCAGACTCAGGTGATTAAAAATCGAGAGGTCAAACTTCATAGAATCCCATCGCACTCCTGACAGGATACAACCCAAAACATCCGCTGGGTGCTGTGAAGACTGCGGGTGCCACCTTAAATCAAGTACAAATTCAAAAAATTGTCACCAGCACACCGAAGCAAAGTCTGACAATTCTTTTTTATTGACAAAAGAGTTTGTATGCCTGAAGAAGGGACCAAAATGGTTCCAAAACATCGCTACACAATGTGGTATACATTTATTTTGTCAATAAAGAAGAATTGACAGAATTTTCTTTGGTGTGCTGGTGACTATTTTTTTAATTTGTAAAAAAAAAAGAGGGAGACACCATCTTTATGGACTTGTTGGCCTTGCCACATAAAATGCCTAAGGAGGGAGAGCCCTCTGTGCTGTGAGTCTAGCCAAATGATGCTAATCCTGCTTTATATAGGGAGAGGCACAAGCCTAAGAAGGATCTAGAAGCTGCATAAGGAGAGGATTTTCCCAACCGATCCATACACCAGGTAACACCAGGTGTTCTCAAATGCAATGAGGGGGATTTATCAAAACTCGATAGAATCTGAAGCAGCTGAGCATGGCAATCAATCAGCGTCTTTCTTTCATTTTGAAAGCCTAACTGAACAAATTAAAGAGAGAAGCTGATTGGTTGCCCTGGGCGACTTCTCCAGATTCTGCCTGCACCAGTTTTATAAATTCCCCCCCATGTGTTGAATTGGCAAAAATGGTGCAGGTCTGATTTTAGATTCATTGGGGGAAATTTATCAAACCCAGAGCAGACAAAATCTGGAGCAGTTGCCCAAAGTAACCAGTCAGCTTCTGTTTTCAGTTTGTTCAGGTAAACTTTAAAAATGAAAGATAGAAGATAATTGGTGGCCATGTGCAGCTGCTTCAAAATCTGTCTGTGCCACTTTTGATAAATTCCCCTAAAGTGGTGAAATAGAACGCCTTTAAATGTAGGTGCTGTCCAATTGCAATGTACATTAATGTGTGACATAGCATGTGTGCATTAATGCCTCACAATGAACTGCAAAGGTGTGAAGGGGCCCCAAATAATCTAGGATAGAGCTTACTGTAGAACACTACAGCATTACATCCCGCCGGCTTCCTTAGTGAGACTTCCGGTATCGCTATTTGGTATCGGCGAGTGCCGAAGAAAACATTGGTACTCGCACTCAATACCGGAAAAACCAGTATTGGTGCATCCCTAATTATATCCATCCAAAGTGTCCTTTAAAATCATAATGCGTTATCAATAATTCATGAATTTATTGTAATACTCAGTACAGAGAAAAAGACAACCTAAATTATTGTTTTAAACATACTAGTTTGACACAGCACATTTCATGAGTGTAATCAATTCCACATAACAAAGTGAGGAGGGGGGGCATATTATTCAATCACAAGTTTAAAAAAAAAATGTTTTTTTGCATAACTTCAACAACATTTCAGGTCATGATTTATAGGGTGATCCATTGAGGAGTGAAGTCTAAAACTGGCTATACACTGTTATATTTTTTTCATTCAGATATAAAAGACACCTTCATCCATTGTAAAAAGCGTGGATGGATGGATCTCCCGCTGGGCTATTTTCTTTTGACAGTGGGTCAGAATACCCAAACAGTGAAAGCAGCTGATTGGCTGCCAACCAGCTAAAATGTGTATAGTGTATGGCCATCGTAAGTTGTGGTGATCTTTCAGCAAAGTCTAGCAAAGCAAAAAAATGTATACAGTATGGTAAAAATAAAGCCATATTATAAAAAGCCCGGGGCGAGATCCTGCCCCCCCATCACACTTCATTAGAACAATTACTAAAGAAAAGTATTGAAGTTACAATTGTTATTAGTAACTGATGCAATAATGGGTAATAGGGGCACCTCCCGGACTCCACTGATTATTACCATATATGATGTGCTAGTTTATATTATTCCTGGCCTGATGCTGGGGAGAGCAAGGAGCAGTGCTGTACTCTGCATAAAAAATAGTGGCTGTGTGGTAAAATAATAAGATGTCCCAAAGAATAATTATTGCTATTTTTAATAAATGAAAGGACAAACACTAATGCATGCATTATTCTGAGTAGTGCCATGTTCAAATGCTAAATACAGAGTTCAAAAACAAAGTCCTGGATATATGCTATGTACTGTATGTATGATCCAAAAACATAATGCATTCCAGACTTAGAATGGTCATCCACACTTAAATGAAATATGAATGTGCAGACTTGCAGTTAATTCATACCCCATTCAAACCTTTTTTCCCATGGTGTCATCTTCTTTGGTCACCAGCAGAGGTCATCATATACAGTATTTGTGTTCTCATTTTGTAGATCTGCTGTGTTCTTTAAAAAAACAGAAACTATTTTCCTCTTTACGAGTTGCAGGGTCTTTACATTTTAATTAGCTTCTATTAAAGGAGAACTATGAGGTGAGTGCTTTTCACTCACCTCATAGTTCTAGCCGACCTGTGACAATGAGACTGTCACAGGTCGGCTCAGTAGATCGGGAAGTGAGCGAACACATACCGGCGTTCGCTCACCACTCGATCCTGTAACTGCTCTCTGCCGTGACAGGGGAGGGGCTGGATTCCCCCCGCTCCGATCCTTCAGCGCTGACTGGCGGAACGGATGGGGGAGGGGGCGGGTACACCTGGCTCTGCCACTAGATAGGCAGAGCCAGCTGTCACTCACGCAGTTGGGCGGATCCAGACATAATTGTCGTGATCCGCTTCAGCTGCGGCGTCTCAGTATACCGCGAGCAGTAGCTGGAGGACGCTAGTTTGTGTCCTCCCGTTACCCTAAGGAGAACTATGGGGAAAAGCCCTAACCCCATAGTTCTCCTTTAAATGTAAACAGTGTTCCCCAATTCTTACCTTAAACATTGGCTACTTAAGCCCAAAGACACAAAGTCCTCTCTGTGTCCTTGGCTCTGTTATCAGTAAAATATTTAAAGCCTTTCTCCAGTTAAAAACTCCCCTTGCAGTGGGCAGTGGGCCTACCCCTGCACTGCAAGGGTTAACTGATCATTTGTGTCTCTGGGTATTGTGTAAAGGACTTTTACTTACCTGATTCCCCACTCCCGCAGGCTCCAAGACCAGGTCCGCAACCTCTTCCCCCCTCTGCTCTGGTGATCAGAGGCCCACTGATGTCATCATATCTAATGCAGGGCCCATAGCCCCCTACATTATATATGAAGACGCTGAGGGACAGTCCACAAGCCTGTGGTGAGCCAAGACCACTGGGGGAGTGGGGATCACTTAAGTAAATATGCATTTTGCCATTTGTTCCTGCAGTGCAATTATGTGAACGCAGCCTAAAAGAAAATCTACCACATATGTGGGAAATCAGAAAGTTTAAGAGCTGAATAAAAGCACTGAACCAAAATTGTTTTCTCTTGCTGATTCATTAGCAGTGAAAAATGAGCAAAATGCTGCAGCAAGTTGAAAGCTCTCAATACTGTTGGATGCGATTAATAAAATATTGACTGTGGCTGCCTCCAATGTGAATTTTGAATTACACGATAACAATAAAGCAGACACTGAAAGATTCAGGGGAACACTTTCTCTAATTTGTAAACTATTTCATCAAGTCTATCTCCAGCTAAAAAAAGTTAAACTGCTTCTCGTTGTCTAGGGGTATGGTATAAAGATTTTACCACACATCATACAATGCGTGGTAATGCACAAACAGTGGTACTCTGCAGTGCCATTCATTTTGAAATTATTCATTTTGAATGACACTACAAGACATTCTTGCACCTCAACACACCTGCACCTCAGTGTACCACATCTGTGCACTGTGGTGAGTGCATTGGAAAAAAAAATGGTCAGTTTTTTGCGTGTTGGGGTTGGTTGGCAGCCCGAATAAAATAAAGTACTGCACGGCAGTGTGTCAAAGAGGCCTTAAAGGGTGATCTTTACCTGAATGTGCTGACTTTGGTCAATAAAAATAATTTCTATTGGTAGTTTGCAACCTCAGTGTAATTGATTCGGGGAAGATATGTTTCTTAACCAAACAATGTTACAGTAGCCAGGGTAATATTTTGACAGAAATAGAACCAGTATATTCAGAAAAAGGTAACGTCACTCCTCCCAAGATAATTTGAATCTAAACATAATGTGGCTTTCAAAAGAAAAGATTGCCTTATACAGACATTCCTCGTTTAACAACCTACCTGTTTACCGACTGCTCGGACTTACGACCGGGGGTGTGTTTTCAGACTTACGACGGAATTCGGACTTGCGACCGCGCGGCGCGCAGTTCAGACGTAGGAGCATGAGCGGCATTGCGGCTTCTTCTACAGTACTGTACAGTGCGGCCTATGGTGACTTCTACTGCTACACTGCAACATTGATTCTATGCAGAAGGTCTACAGATTTCTGGGTGAGTACTATGCAGCATACTGTCTACTAGACATGTGCACTGCCAAAAAATTTGTTTAGTTTTGTTTCGTTTTAAATTCGGATTTGTGTTATTTCGTTTTTCGGGATTCGGGCGTGAAAGTCAATTCGGATTCGGAATTCGGATTCGGACGAAATTCGGTAGCGGTAGTTCGAACGTTCGTTTCGTTTTCTGTTCTTATTCGTTTCTTATTCGTTTCTTATTCGTTTCGTTCGTTCGTTTGCAGCAAAGTGACATTTGAGTGGAAAAATATTTTTCTCCTTCTCTAATGTCACTTTGCTCCGAAACGAATAAGAAACGAAAACGGAACGAACGTTCGAACTACCGCTACCGAATTTCGGAAATGGAAATTCGGATTCGTTTGCATTCGTTATGTCTGTAATTCGGAATTCGGATCCATCCGAATGTCTGAATTTCCGAAAATTCGTCCGAATTTCGATTCGGAACGAAACGAATCGCACATGTCTACTGTCTACAGTACAGTACTGTATGGATAGTACAGTACCGTATATTTGCAACACTACAGTACTGTATATGCATGGTGTGCCAGCCATTCCAGCCACCTTGCTGTTTCTCTGATGTGCAGCCCAGGTGGTACCTGTAGTGTGACAATGTACAGTACTGTACAATACTGTACTTCTTTTTCTTGAAGAGTAGTGTTGGGAGATCTGGGTACCTTATTCCATACTGTATTGTTTATTTTGTACCCCTTAGTACAAAATGTCATCAAAACAGAAGAGTTCACCAGGAAAAAGCAGCAAAAAACAAAGGAAAGCTATTGATCTTGACATGAAAGTGAAGATCATAAATGACTATGAAGCTGGTAAAAAAGTTAATGCAATAGCACAGGACGTTAATCTGGCACATTCAACCATTCGGGATTCGGATGGTTGAAATTCAACCATTTCAACCATCCTGAAGGACAAAGACAGAGTGAAGGAGGCAGTGAAAACATCAACAGGTTTTAAAGCCATATTAACTAGGCAGCGGAAAGGCCTCATCCATGACATGGAAAAATTATTGGCGATCTGGTTTGATGATCAAATACAAAAAAGAATGCCAATGAGTCTTTCAATAATTCAAGCCAAGGTACTCAGTATCTTCAAGACTTTGAAGGTGCGTGAAGGTGAAGAGTAAACTGAAACTTTCAAAGCAAGTCATGTATGGTTTCAGAGGTTTTGTCGCAGATTTAACCTGCATAATCGGAGTGTCAGTGGTGAGGCGGCAAGTGCAGATGTAGAAGCAGCAGAAAAATTTCTTGACCAATTTGATAAAATCATAGAGAAAGGCGGCTACTGTCCAGAACAAATCTTCAATGTGGACGAAACCGGACTTTTTTGGAAGAAAATGCCTGAAAGGTCCTACATACACAAAAAAACTAAAACAATGCCTGGCTTCAAGGCTTTTAAGGACAGGGTCACATTGTTGTTGGGAGGAAATGTTACTGGGTTCAAGTTGAAGCCTTTACTCATCTATCGGTCTGAGAACCCACGTGCATTGAAGAACGTTAGTAAGCACACATTGCCCGTTTACTATCGAGCAAACAACAAGGCATGGATGACGCAAGCTTTATTTGAAGATTGGTTCAATAACTGCTTTACACCCTCGGTGAAGCATTACTGTCTGGAAAAGGGCATTCCCTTTAAAATCATCCTTCTGCTTGATAATGCTCAAGGCCACCCCCAGCATCTTTATGATCTACACCCAGATGTAAAGGTAGTGTATCTGCCTATAAACACAACTGCTATATGGCACCACAAAATTTCTTGCACACATTGTTTACTTGTTTAGTGAGCCTCAGTGTCTTTTTTTGCAGTTAAACTGGAGTCGTCAAACATGCAGGCCCCCAGGATCTGAGTAATCCCAAGACCTTGCATCCCCAACAACTCCAGCCTGCCAACAAAGGGCAGCACAAAATTTCTTGCACACATTGTTTACCTGTTTAGTGAGCCTCAATGTCAAACTCCAAAAAAAAGAAATTGAGGCTCACTAAACAGGTAAACAATGTGTGCAAGAAATTTTGTGGTGCCCTTTGTTGGCTGGCTGGAGTTGTTGGGGATGCAAGCTCTTGGGATTACTCAGATCCTGGGGGCTTGCATCCCCAACAACTCCAGCCAGCCAACAAAGGGCTCCACAAAATTTCTTGCACACATTGTTTACTTGTTTAGTGAGCCTCAATGTCTTTTTTTTGTACAGTACACCTTGTTTATACAGTACAGTACTGTGTTGCTGATTGTACTGTACAGTCCAGCTCCAGTACTACTTTGATGCAAATAAAAGCAAAGTTATCAAGTTGGAGTTTCCTTTGTCCATTTCTTTCTCTCTGAATATTGTAATGTACATATTATACTGTACTGTATACAATTCCTCGTTTAGCGACCGATTCGTTTAACGACCTAGTCGTAGGAACGGAACTCGGTCGCTAAACGAGGAATGCCTGTACTCCTACACAAATTTGGCTGCCTTTATTATTCAATGGGTAAGCAATGAGTACATTCTAAAATGTGTTTGTGCTGACCTTTTTCCAATTGAAACACTCTAGGCACTAGACGTTTGTCAAGAACGCTTATTACTAACTACTCCCCAACACAATGTTTCAGTCAATTGTATAAATTCAAATGGCATCTCAATGTAATAATACCATTTCTTGGCTCTGCCACTGCCTAATAAATATCCTTCATATCTTTTTGCCCTGAATCACTTCCCAAAAAACAAGGTCGTGGGAATATGAAACATATTAAAAGGACGCCGTACAATCTCCTGGTACCTCTCTACGTCAGCTTTCTTCAGCTCTTTCCGGCCACTGCTGAGAGAGAGGAAACAGGAAACCTGATTAGGAAACGCTGTTAAGAAAATTTACAGTTGGGAATATACATAATGCATCATTAAAATATCACAATAAGATTTTCTTTAGCGATAGACTTTGTTATGTCTTATGAACAAAATTTTGGTAAATAATGAATGTTTAGGCCAAATGTGCAACCTGGTACTTAACAACAGTCTTATTTAACTTACATAATACATGGTTATACTACCTATGCAATCTAAGACAATGTACAATGTCTCCAAAGGAACCAGAGTGTGTACCAGGGAAACCATAGGGCTAGATATTGACCACAACATCTACTGCTTGTTACATGCACCTTGTAGAGAGCCAGATCCAAATCAGGTGGCTAAAACTTTGCAGATACAGAATTATGACAACAGGTAATGTCACAAAAAGTCATATCAACTGATTTAGTGGGTAATTGGACAAGGAATTAGAAGGTAGAGGTCTTTTCCTACAAAGTCTTGCTATACAATGCAAGTTTTCAGTTACCCTGTGTACGAGAAGAACACTAGCCAGACAGCCATCTGCCAAATGACAGCCAGGCAGCAAAAGGGTGTATATTACAAGTGCCACTCAACTTTGGTTTTCAAGGCCCATATAAGTGTGGCACATACAATCAGATTTTAAAGATCAACAAAATATACACTCACTGGCCACTTATTAGGTATACCTTGCTAGTATCAGGTTGGACCCCCTTTTCTATTCCGAACTGCCTTGAAAGAGAACTATGGGGTAAGTGCTTTTCCCCATAGTTCTCTTTAGGGTCACGGGAGAACATATACTAACCTCCTCTCGTGACCCTAAGCTCAGTATATAGCGGACTATTGCCCGCAATATACTGAGAGCGCTTCAGCCGGGATGGAACCCGACAATACTGTTGAGATCCCCCCAGCTGTGTGAGTGACAGCTGGCTCTGCCTATCTAGAGACAGAGCCAGCTGTGCCCGCCCCCTCCCCCGTTCGTTCCTCCACTCAGCGCTGGAGGATCGGAGAGGGGAGTGGGAAATCCCTGCGGGGAGGGTATGACTGACAGTCATCACTCACTGCAGGGAGACGATCGGGAAGTAAGCAGATCGGTGCATGTTTCTTCTCACTTCCCGATCAATAGAGCCGACTTGTGACAGCTTCTTTGTCATGGGTCAGCTCTAACTATGAGGATGGGTGGAAATCACTCACCTCATAGTTCTCCTTTAATTCTTCATGGCATAGATTCAACAAGCTGCTGGAAACATTTCTTAGGGAGTTTGGTTCATACTGACATGATAGCATCACGCAGTTGCTGCAGATTTGTCAGCTGCATATCCATGATGCGAATCTCCCATTCCACCACATCCCAAAGGTGCTCTATTGGATCGAGATCTGGTGTGGAGGCCATTTGAGTACAGTGAACTCATTATCATGTTCAAGAAACCAGTTTGAGATGATTTTAGCCTTTTGACATGGCACATTATCCTGGAAGTAGCCATCAGAGGATGGGTACAGTGTGGGATGAACATGGTCAGCAAGAATACTCAGGTAGGTTGTGGCATTTAGACAATGCTCAATTGGTACTAAAGGGCCCAAAGCGTGCCAAGGATCCATGCTTTCATGTTGTTTATGCATAATGACCCGACCATACGAATGTCAGAAATTGAGACCCATCAGACCAGGTAACCTTTTTCTAATCTTCTCTTGTCCAATTTTAGTGAGCCCTTGTAAATTGTAGCCTCAGTTTCCTGTTCTTAGCTGACAGGCGTGGCACCCGACGTGGTCTTCTGCTGCTGAAGCCCATCTGCTTCAAGGTTTAAAATGTTGTGCATTCAGAGATGCTCTTCTGCATACATCAGTTGTAACAAGTGGTTATTTGAGTTGCTGTTGCCTTTCTATCAGTTTGAACCAGTCTGGCCATTCTCTTCTGATCTCTAAACGTAGTCTTTAAGAACAGAATCTAAGCTCCAGTCCTATAAAGAAACAGCAAACCTTATTTCTGCACAGGCACCTTCTACTGTATCTGTTGTCCATTGACAGTCAACACTTCCCAGTGTTCCAAATGCTATGTTCCTCATTTCAATCAATATAATATTGCTTTGTTTATTTTGTCTTTTAAATTATAACAAAGAGAAGTACCTAGTAGATTTCCCAGACTACATGTATAAGTAAGCTAGTTCTCCACTTTTGCATAAAAGTTTATTTTCTCCCATTTTTTAAATAGGTCTGTAGTTGTAAATCTGTTAACCATTACTTCTGGTATTACTGATGGCTTCATACCATTTAATGCCTACTGGTACCTTCTAAATGAGCACTACTTGGCACACTGCCTCACTGGTTGGTACTGCTCCTGATGCGCTTGGCTCAGTTTCCACCAGAATAATATTTAATGAAAGGATAGTTGTCTTCTTTTGTAATTGACTATAGTATGTGTGCATGTTCCTCTCCATTTGCATGGCTGGAACTTCTTGTCATTAAGTCAAGTGGAAAATGCAACCTGGTACCTGGTTTGAGCCATTGTGGATATACTTCCTGTTCCCAGTGATCACTTACCTGATGCTAGCTCCAGTACTGCGCACCTCCCCTGTCAATTTATATATATTCATAAGAATTTTTTTTAAATTTGATTTGTTTGCTCATTACAAACAACTACCACTAGGCTCACAGAGTGACCACCACCAAAAGACTTTGGAAATTATTAGAAACATTAGAAACAAAGGTAATGACCACTACTAATGGACTTTTAGGATAATGACCACCACTAGTGAACAGAACTTGACTAACCACTGCTGCTGGCCAAGAGGAGACTGACTACCACCAATGGCCCTGGGGTGACTGATTATCGCTAGTGAACACATGTTGGCTGACCACCACTGCTAGGCAAGAGAAGACTGACCACCATCTCTGGCTATGGGGAAAATACCCCCTGTGATTGGATGTGGGGAGACTATCACCCATGACCAAGACCTATAGAAATGGGGAGATCGAGGATCAGCACAACCAGACACAGGGATTGACGACCACATTAGACTGAGAATAATCAGTGCTACACCAAAGGCATGGCCACTGCTATAATCAAGGAATGACCCCCACCTTAGCTACTGATAAATTCAGGTAATGACCACCATACTAATATCACTATGGTCAGGGATAAACCACCATAATAATGTCAATATAGCCAAAGGATTACCACCATATTAATATTCCTATAGCAAGGAATGACCACACCACTCCCAGTTAAAAACCACCAGGGATAGGAGTTGAGCATTATCCACACTTATACATTTTAGGTAAAAGCTACTTTTCATTTTCAGATTAAGCTGACTGGAGTTTTCAATTTTGGAGCTGGCTCCTACATTGTTTACAAATTTGTTTTGCAATTTTATGACAATGTTAGGATCATTAGTTTCTAGTCTGAAAGTTGTCTAGTGATGAAATATCAACATACAGTACATACTGTACATACATCTGATTCATCCAAACTGGTTTCCTCAAATGATTTACAAACATGTGAGAAAAAGAAACAACTGATCTCAAATAAATAGTATCTATACCAGTCTTGCTCAACCTATTTACCCCAGAGGACCCCCTCAAATATATTTGTCTCGGCAAACCTTTACTAAAACCAGTTCATTAGGGGTCAATGGGGAAATTACCCATTACATAGCTGGTCTTAAGGAAGAATGCAACCCTTACAGTGGTGGTCAGAATGCTACACTTAAAGAAGAACTCCAGGAAATGTTGTATTAACCCTTGCAGTGGGGCTACCCCTGCACTGCAAGGGTTAACTGATTGTTTGTGTCTAGGTTAAGTTATACTTACCCGAAGCTCTGAGCCAGGTTCTTCTTAGACCGGTCCTTCCAACGTCTCCCCCCCCTCCTCTGCAGTGGTCTAAGGTCCAGTAAATAATCAACGTCTATACACAGTGTACAGATGCTGCAGGGAGGGGGAGAGGTTATTTTAGCACCTAAACAAGCACTTAACCCTTACAGTTCGGGGGTAGCCCCACCTTCTTCAAATGACAAAAAAAGATAATTAGATCATGCTGCTGATTTTGCTAAATAGAGTTGGAACTTTGTAGACACCATTGGATGGGACCATCAGCCACAGCTCGAGAAACCCATAGCAACCTCTGGAAGAACCCTAGGATTCTACAGAACCTTGGTTGAGAATAGTTGATCTTTACTAAGATTTAAAAAAGGTATATTTGCAATAAAATGTGTTTTCATTGCCTTGCATGATTCTGACTGTTTGGTGAAGTAAAGGTGCCCATACACCTTACGACCATCGCAAGACTTTTGTCTTGCAATGGTCGTATGCTTCTTGAAAGCCCGTACGATCTGCCCACCTTGGACGGGCAGATCGTACTTGCGATCATCAAAAGCCCGCCCTGCTGGGGGGCGGGCTTCCGATGACGGCAATGCAGAACGGGCAGTGTGCGCGTGCGCACACCGGCCCGTTCCGCAGCTATCGGATGAGCAGGCTAGAAACCCGCCGAGAATCGTACGATTCTCGGCGGGTTTTCGAACATGTTGGCTCGACAAAAGACGTGCGACCGTACAGTAGAAACGGTCGCACGTCTTAGTTCACACTGCTCGATTCTCGTACGATCGCGGGATTTCGCCCGATTCTCGTACGAGAATCGAGCAGTGTATGGGCACCTTAACATTTCTCTTACAACATAAATATTTTTCTTAATTAGATAAACATATTGTAAATATCACCTTTTAGATGTAGTTTATGGAGAAGTATTTTTATCTTACATAATATGAATATGCTCAAGTAGCTAAACTAGATCTGTTTCAAACTGTAATTAAAACATAACATTAGCAAATGCTGCTAAATGAGATATTTGCAATGGAGGATTACCTAACTAAACTACGGGATTAGCTTAAGTAGAGGAAATGGAAACTGCCGTTCTGAGATAAAGCGGATTTTGATAAGAATTAGGCCTGCACATGCCACACTAAATCCAGGCGAAATTAATTTTAGTGACTTGTAATAAAAACTATACAAACTGGCCTTTACTGTGTGTCTATTTCATAACTATTAGCAACTATTCAGAATTCATCTTTCATTGATCTGTCTGCTCTAAACTGGCTGCTACTTATTAGTGCACACCATGGATGTGCAGTCAGGGGAGAAAGGTGCGGTCAGGGGAGAAAGGGGATACCTAGTATTATGAAGAAAAAAGCTGTCAGCTTCAAGTCTCAGCTCTTTCTCCATTGAGAGCAGCTTGTTACAGGTTACACAGAAGGGAAAGCCTTCCCCCGGTGTAACCTGTCATGGACGGAGTGCTGCCTGGTAATTACAGGCAGCGCTGCATCCGGCTTTTGACAGGTAGTTAGGTTTCACAGCAGCAGGCATCCCCACTGCTTGTGTAACCTAACTTGGTGAGGCAAAAGCTGTCACAGCCTCTACTCTGTGTTAGAGGCGTGAGCTCTGTGGATGGCTTGGGCCAATGGCAAAGCGCCATTGGTCCAAGCTGTCCAATCAAAAAAAAAAAGAAAACCACTGAGGCCATCGATCTCGATGCCTCAGCAGTGATTTACCACTGACGAGCAAGTGAGGGACAGGGAGGCTCCTCCCTGTCTCCTCCCTTCCTCCTCCCCACACAGCTCGGTTACCGTACTGGGGGTGGACCTTCGCCGGGATGGGGCAGAGCTTTGGCAGGATGGGGCGGAGCTTCGGTGGGCTGGGGGATGCCTCACCCAGCCCAGAAGGCACGTCACTGTTGCACACCATTGCTCTTTGTCTATTTAGCTTGGCCTTTTCTAAAGAATACAAAAACATGGTCATTTTTTTCATTTAGCAACTGATCTTTTTTGATCAGGTAATTAGAGAAAAATAAAATGACAAATATGCACATGCAGATGGCTTGTAGGAAACTGTAAAAAGAGAAATGTTTAAGTTGCCATGGCTGAAAATGCGAGTTGCCTTGCCGTCTCTGGCTGCAATAGTTTCCATGTGATTGACCTTGAACAAACATGTAGCACGCGCAGCCTATAGTCAGAACTCCTGATTGCCATACTCAGTAAAAGTACTGAAGCCTAAAGGCCAGCATTTTTGATAGGAGAGGTCAGCAATGGCAGCCAGCTTAATTACTCCCTTACCATAGATTAAAAAGAAGAAATAGCAGCACATTTAGATAGGTACAGGACAGTGTACACGCCATTGTAGAATAGATTAGGAGGGCAACATCAAATGTGCTGAAAGCTTTAGGTCATTTTGCCATTGTTTGCCATAACATAGATAATATGTCATAATAGGTGGTTCAATGCTTACTAATACACTCAAAGTGACTGAAAAGACCAAAGAATGGGTCATAACCATAAAAGCACATATATGGTGATACATTTAGCAATAAAATATAAAGGAAATTATAGCAAACCTTCATGTATCTCATTACCACTGAAGCACAGGTCCTTAAACACAGGCAAGGCAATACATAGGTGGTGTGCTATCAGATTGTCAAGGCCTGCAGACATAGAGCTTGTATTCCTAAAGCTGTATTCCTAAAGCTGCCACAACACCTGATGTACATGAAAAAAACTGTGTAAAAAAAACACTCAATATACAGGCATGCTCAGCAAAGCAGTCTCTCCATGATGCAACACATTAACCTCAATCCATGCAGCAATTTATTTGTAGTGCTGCAAGGTCATTTAACCCTGCATCCATTGGGAAGATTCACTCTCACTTTCTGTTATGGTGACCTTTGTCATGACTCTAAATGTTAGGGGGAAATCTAAAGGTTTTGGCAGTTGTCCCTAGAAAAGTAGAGGGGAAATGTCCCAATGAGGATACCTGCTGCAGTGAGTTTCTCACTTTCTGTTGTATCTCTGGGACAGGGAGCAAGGAGAAATCTTCCCAAAGGAGACACAGACAATAAAAAGCTAGACCGGAGTAGTTTGCTTTGCACCTCTTCTTTTTTTTAACCAAAAAGATAACAGAGCTAACCCCTAATAATACTTTAATTGCTGATTTTTTCAACACTAGAAAGGACTTCTGTCTTGGTGACTACCATCACTGGCACAAGATGTGGAGGCACACCCAGGGATTGAAAACCTCAAACAAGCTTACAAACTTATTTCACTCCTCATATCTTAAACTCGCTATGAATGTTCCACTTTATTTACATATTACATGAGAGTACACTGTCAATTGTGCCTGAGCAGTACCTTGAAAAATCTGCCTTTTGTCTTGAACTCCTCCTGAAACATAGCAGTGCAATTCCTGGTATGTGACAGTGCCTAGGTACTCCTGTATCTACAGCCTAATAGCTATAGATCTGTTGTGTAAGATCTAAGGAACTGCTGCCTCTGATTGCTAGTTTAACAAGATTTGAAGTGAGATTTGCTGATTTTACTAATGTTCTGCTTGCTTGAGAGGAATCTGTACTGCATGCATATCACTGCTTCTGCTTGATTCATTTTATTGATCTGTGCTGCCTTACTGCTGTCTCTTGAATATTTCTGACCAGTCCTAAGATTACCAGTCAACAGGGGGCAACCTCTGACAAAATCGTGAGATTTTGCAGTTTACAGATGAGATTTCCCAGTAAGGCACTGCCGATGTAACCTTCTCAGAATGCATCTGTGAGGCCAGGTCTACATCATAAAGCTTTGCTCTTCTACCATGATGGACAACTCCACATGGAGACAGAGTGCAGAACAAGGCATGGTAACTCAGTGAAGGGGAGAAGGCCTGCTACAGGGAAATCACAGGCAATACTGGGAACTAGTCCTTTGCCTTCTGCCTGTCTTTTTTGTGGGCACAGTTTCCACTGCTCGGGTCCTTTTTAAATCCTGGGCTTGTACTGTTAGTTGAGTCTTTATTTTTTTTTATGTAAATAAATGTATGCTCACATTTGTTCCTAGTGCTTATGGTCCTATTTAAAATGGCAGGCCTCTCAGTGCTTTGTTTTTTTTTTTTCTCCAGTACATTTAATTTTGCCCATACACCTTACAATTATCTGCAGATTTTCTGTGGTCAGATGGAAAAAGTGCAACAGATTGGCCCAGGTGGAGATTACTCCATCCACACAGTTAAGTGTAGATGGAGGAATCTGTTGCACCTTTTCCATCTGACCACAGAAAATCTGCAGATAATTGTAAGGTGTATGGCCAGCTCTACAATGACCAGTCTTGATTTGTGAAATCCTCATAACATGAGGAACTCCATTGTGGCAGGTGCAAACAATGTGCTGTAGTTGGCATGTTTCCTAATATTTGACCACAATTTAGTATCTATGGGTGACAACATTGCAAAACAAAAATAGTATGGGTTAGAAAAGAAAAAAACAAAACAATAGTCAGTAAAGGTATCAATAAAAAACAATATAGAGATTTGTGTATAAACATAAAAACTGTGCACCTAGGACAATGGCAAGGCTAAGAAAGTAAACACTAACTTGGTGTAGCCAAGTAGCACAAACATATTCAATTACACTGGGTGACCTAAAGATAGCGATTTCAACATTGCTTCCAAAATTAGTTCCAGTTCAAGTTTCTAAAAGCAACGTAAAACACGTTTAAAGTTACCTCTTCTTCAGAAGACATTAAAGTGTAGGTGAATATGTGCATTGACACTTTAATATAGCTGATAATATGTAGTCATTAAACTCCAGGGGATTTTTTTCTTAACCCTTGCAGTGGGGCAACCAACGTAGTGCAAGGGTTAAATGCTCGTTTTGTTCTAGATGCCAAAATGAAAACATTATTCTCAACTGATCCTCAGAGCCAGTTTGTTGTTAGCCCGGTCCTTTCGGCATCTCTTCCTCTCTGCTGCAGTAGTCTAAGGTCTCTGAGTCATCATGTTCTATACACAGTGTATAGGATGTGAGGATGCCGAGGGACATACTATTATTGCAGTGTAGAAGAAGGAAGGCAGGAGGGAGCACTGTCACAGCCAGTCGGCTTCAAGGTTCAGGTGAGTCTAACTTTTTTTTTTTTGTACCTAGACCAAAACAATCAATGAAGCCTTGCAGTACAGGGTTAGCCCCATGGTAAAGGTTAAGAAAAAAATCCCTGGAGTACTTCTTTAAATTATTAATTTATTTTGAAAAGAAAAACATTTTATATGTTGTTTTTAATGCTTCTAGTGTTTGGTCACATGACCACACAGCGCTTGTTCATCTCCTCTTCCTAGTTGCCAAGGGAGAGCACTTCAAATATCACACACAGACAGGAAAGTACATACCCCATCTGTGTACACTGTGCTCCACGTTGCAGTATGACAGCGAGGCACCAACCATGAACCGCTGTCAATCAACAGGGCAAGAATTGGCATGGTGGCATGGCATCTGTGGAGACTAAAGAAGATACAGGCACGTCTTGCATCTGCACAGCATCCTGTACCTCTGAATGGCATGCAAACACAGATCTGCTTCCATTCTTTGCGTAGTCAGCTTAGATCAAGGAAAAAGGGGGACTGGCTGGATCAACCAGGTAGTTCAAATAGATGCCATATTTGAAGCAGTTGAAGTAGCTAGTTTTTTTAAGGATAAACATATTACAACACACACATAGTAAAAGAAATAAGGGTAACATACACTTTAAAAATAAGACCATATGATTTGATAGCAACTTCATTAGTATGACCATGCCTTAGGTTCGATATTGTTACAATCTGTCCATACAATCTCTGTACAATCAACTTTAGATCTACCAAAACTGTGTTATAATGAAGACCTACCTAAATGATCCAATCAATTTGTATCCAACCAGGCAAGCCCATGTACTACATACTTTTCGGTAGTTCTAAAGGAGATTGTATAATGCATGGTGAACGTTACACCAAAATCAAATCAAGTGTCGCTTTACAAGAATTTTAGATGTTTCTCTTGCTGCAAAAAAAATCCACAAGCCATGGCAACAAATACAAATGATTGCTCTCATAAGTCTGACTTTTCTCAAAATAGCTACTGATCTAATGAATTAAATGATTAATGGAAATGCCAGTTTAATTAAAAATGATATCACATACAGTATGTAGTTGCTACTAAGGCCACTTTGAACTTTCATGTTATTAAATATTTACTAACCATGCCATTCTCCAGCCACTCAAGGTTTTTATGGTCTCATATTCACTCATATTCACCCTGACCTATTCCCCAACTTCGCCCATCTATTAAACAACTTCACCCTTATCTTAAAAATGTCAACAAATGCATCTTTATTAATGTGTAGTAATGTTAAACTACAAAAAGAAACTTATAGATGACTACCGGCTTTTTACTCTTTGCATACCTTCTTTTCTTTTCCCTCCCCATTCTTCTCACGGTGGGCATTTTTACTAAGGGCAGATTAATCCATCTCCCTTTACTGCCTGGAATTCTGGATCTGTCTCCTGAAACATGTGACAGTACAAAATATCTTAGGGAGAAAAAAGTCCCTTCCCCCTGATTTTTTGTGAGATTTTGCAGTTTACAGATGAGATTTCCCCAGAAGGCACTGGGGATGCTTCCCAGAATTCATCTGTAAGGCCAGAAATAAATCACCAGTGCCTCACTCAACCAGGAAGTAGAAGAACAATAATTGTATACAAAAGCAAAACAGGTTTGTTTAATTAATGAATGTAAGATGATTTTATTTCAGCATGCAGAGCTTGATGCTGATGTGATTTTTAGTGAATGGGAGTAAAGGTCGGCTTTAAATCTAATATAAAGACATCACCCCTCCTTACCTGACAGCAGCTCTGGGAACTCTCAGTTCCGTCCCAATGTGACTTCCAGTACCCGGCCCAATAGCAGATGAGATTCTTATTTGCTGTCTCTGATTGAGCAGCCAATCAGCAGTGCTTCATGTAACACAGTACAGTACCAGGTATAGAGGTAGAGGAAGCCAAGAACTGCCAACAAGAAAAGGAAAGGGGAGTGTGATTTCTGCATATTAGTTTAGAGGGGGAAAAAAGAAGAGAAAAAGGCTAGGGTATTAAACTGGTTCAGGTCTGCTTTCATTTTAGCCTGTAAATACCAGTCTCAAGTACTGAGATATAATAAATAAGTAGGTCATGGTTACTGACCTCATTCTGAAACTACTAGTCCCCTCTCTGTCTCCGGAAGCGCCAACCCACAAGCAGGCAATCAGTGAAGTCAAGACACCTAATCTGTCATTGATCTGGAAGTATTTAAGTTATTAGATCAGAAAACTCAGAGAAATGCCAACACTTCCAGCCTGTGTATTCCTCTGAGCACAAACTCTCTTTAAAGTGGTTGTAAACTCAGATATTTGTCCCACCTTATGTGGGTAGGTAACACCACCAGGCAGCAATTGATTTATCGGGCAATCACCTAAAAATAGTGATATTATTACCTAGTTTTTATCTTTTTCTAGGTTGGGTGACCACATTTCTTCTCTACAGCCCAGCAATGCCCAAGTTAGGAGCTGGGCCAAATTGTTGTGCATCACATGACCTGGTGACATCTCTTCAGCTATTACATATCTATTTCAATCCACAATTGAAATATAGATGTATGAATTGTATTACTGTGCCGGGACAAGGTATTTTATCACCCAAGAGGAAAAGGTTTAAGTGTTCTCCTTCCCCATAAGCTGTCGACTACTTTAGCAGCAGAAGTTGCATGCATTTTTGCATCCCTTTCTGATGAAACACCCAAGGGGGCCACCTCTTCTGCCTACCTTTGTTTTACTGCCCTGGTTTTACTTGTCAAAGCATTTGTAAATCTGTTTGGCTAGTCTAGAAATCCAGACACACCTTCCTGCTAAGCCAAGTTTAAGATGTCACAGCAAAATACATTACAGGTAAACATCACAGTGAACAGAAACTGTATTTACAAAGGATAGGTAATAGGATAGGTAAAGGATAAATAGGTCAATAAACTCTGACTTTTTGACCCTGTTTTTCCTCCTTTAGCTTTCTCCTGCCTTTGTCACCTCTGATCACCCTTTGCTATTGCAAACTTTGTACTATTTTGCCATGTTGGACACTAGCCTCTCACACCTTCAAGATTTACTTCAGTGATGTCTCATTTTCGGACACGCCTCTGTTGAATTCTCCTGAAGATTCTGCCCCTGGGCAAGTATTTTTCTCTGGTAAAACAAAATGTCCTACAGAAATGATCTCATCCAATATCACATGTGAGTAGAACACACCTAGAGCTTCATCTGTACTTATGACCCAGGGCCGTAGCTACCATGGGGCGAGTGAGGCACTCGCCTCAGGCGCAGCTGAGAGGGGGCGCAGCCAGGGCCGGCCTGGCTGCACCCCCTCGCACCTGTTGCCATGGACGAGCACAAGGTCGTCAGGTGGCCAACACAGCCGTGGCTCGGCAGGGAAAAGAGGAGCGGCACAGGCTCCAGCTTCTCCTCGGATCCCTGCTGCTCTCCCCCACCTGTATGGGCAGAGGACTTTGTGTCCTCAATATCTTTTTCTATTTCAAAAGGGAAATGTCAGGGGTCTATTTAGACCCCTCAAATTTCCCCGAAGGCCCTCCAACAGTGAAAAACATAAATCCCCCCGCCCCCCCACAAACACACACATTACTAGACATGTGAAAAGACAAAAAATTTGTTTTGGGTGAAATGAACGGAAACTAAAAATGTTTAATTTTTATGCTATTTTGAATTTGACCTCCAGTGCATTCTTGCATTCTACACATGCGCTCCGCCATCCCGGAGGCGGGGCGCATGACATCACATATCGCAAACGTCTGTTGGGGGGGGGGGCACAATTTTCTGTTCTTGCCTCGGGTGCAAAAGGAGCTGGCTACGGCTCTGTAATGACCTATCATTAAAGCATAAATAAACTCTTTTTTTGCATATATCTACTGCTTGCTAGCAGTCAACAGCAGTCAGCAGGCTCCTGTCAACTTGCCATTGCTTTGTACAGGCTGAGCAGTTGCAGCTGTTCGGAACTACCTGGCAGCTGCAATGGTCATTTACCCGCAACTATAGAATGCGCTCCTGTTCCAGTGTGCCATAGTTGCTGATTTGTGCACAGCTCTCAGCTAGATCTGAAGTAAGTTTTTAAAGCACTAAAAACACAGCAGTCCAGGATGCTTCAAAACAAAATATATATTTTGGTATCAAGGATTTAGCTCTATTGTAAGGTTGACAAGCATATGTACAGACATGCCCCGTGTTGACAGTGGCCAGAAATAATTTTTCTCCCTATAAAATACATGTTTATTTCATGGCATGGCATGTCTTGCAATATGGAAAATGAGATAACTAGTATGTGCATTGTAAACAGTGCGTTTTACACCCACACATGGTGTGACCGATGAGGACAAGGAACTATAAACAGAAACACTGAAAGAACACTAGGTCAGATATAAGAAGGATCAGGTGTGTATGCTTAAAGCTTGCAGCAACTGCAGAAGTCGCCCATCTACTGTATTAAAGGAAAACTACAGTATATTTAGATAAATATGAAGAGATCAGCGTGATGAGAATAAGTATGTTTAAAAAAATGCTATTTATTTGTAGTTTGTCATTTATTTCTATATATATTTACAATCATACTTCCTCATTATATATGCAGATTCTGCTTCCTGCTTTGCACTGCTGCATGATACTTGCACTTTTCAGCTAGGAGTCCCCTATCTCCAGGGCCGCTGATAGTGGGAAACAGCAAGCCCTCCTGTACGGGGCCCTGGCTCCTATAAGGACAGCAATGGGCATGGCAGGGGCTGCCCACACAGTTTACCCCAATATGAACTCCCTGCTGAGTACAACATGGAGATAGCTCCTCTCTGATTGGTGGCTTGGTATTGGCATCATAGTAATACAAAATAACACAAGATCACGGTAATACAAGGAGAAAAAGGAAACAGAGTAATCTTCAGCAAATAACAAGTTATTTACCCCACCACATGCCGGGATGTTTTAGTGAAATACTAATATGTACATTGTAACTCAGACCTGGGCATTTTATGGCCGTAGGCCATATCTAGCCCTTTGTCTGTCCCTATCCGACCCACAGTCCACACACAGATCGATCGCTGACCTGCGCTCGGTTATGACTGCCTGACAGTGGATGCGCCGACCTTCAAGGCCAGTGCATCCACTACAGGACATAGCCCAGGACAGGTTGGCGATCGGTCCGGACCACGGTCCTCTTCAATCCTTGGTTGCTAATACCGCTGGTGTCCTAGCAACCAATAACATCAGGGGTCCTCCATCCTCTGTAGTCATTGGTTGCTAGGACTGGCGAGCAGTCCTAGCAACCAATGATGTCAAATGTGTTCCCACCCCCAGCATTATGGGAGGACAGAAAAGTATCTTCCTTCGTCCTCTCCTTCAGCTCCACCTCTCGGCTACTGCCTCTGGTCTATCAAGAGAAAAGAAAATAAGGTATGTGCCATATACTATGTGGGGATAAAAAAGCTTAATTCAGAGCACAGCTATGCCATGCAATTAACACACAATACCGTCCAACTCACCTACCGTGTGTTACAGTGCAGTAAGTGTGTTGAGTTGCATGCAATACTTTTTTCAACCGCAACACACAGTATTGAGGTACCACACATTGCGGTTCGGTTAACCACATTGCAGATGGGAGGTACGTTTGGGGTGCCATTCAAATGAATAACAATGCAATGCACCTGCCACACTGTAAGGCACAGTAGGCTTACTGTCTGGTACCGTGCATTCATCGCATGGAACCATGTCATTAATGCACAGCATTGGTGTGAGTAGGCCCTCCACAACAGTTTACACTGTACTGCTGCTCCAGTCATATTATTGGTTAAACGTCTTCTGAGCTTTGTTTTCTTTATTCCTTTTGAAACCAAATGCATTCACTTGGCCATTGCTGTATCAATGAGTTCTGCCCAGTTTATCTAGAAATAATTTTAAAAAAACCTAAGAATTAACAATGTGGGTGACTGCCTTTAAAAAGCACGACTATATCAACTTTCCCATGAGAATCCTACTACAAAACATTGCTGTATCCCCGAGAAAACATCCGCATCAAGAAACGGCGTGTACAAGTGCCCTGTGCAGCGTGGGAACTGCATATCTGCCTTCCTGAGAGATATAAATAGAACATCAGGATGCTGAACACAGCAGGAATTTTACTATGGGCATTACTAAAGGGAAAATACACCCTGACATGGAAAGAATCATATAAAACAAAAGCCCTTTGTGACTTTATATTTAGAATTCAATTTGATTCAAGGACAGGTGTTCTCAGCATAAGAGCCAAGATTGCTTTCATTAACATTTATAGTGAATTATAAGGCTGTCATTTATAAAGTAATATAAATAGGCATACTGCTATAGGCCCCTTTCCCACGGGCGATCCGATCAGGTCCGCCTGTCAGTTTTTCAGATGCTCAATGATAGTCTGTGGCCAGCCATGTGTAAATGGACAGACATTAGTTTTCACCAAGTTACCTCCGACCCCGGCCAGGTCTGGAAAAACAAACTGGTCAGAGATTCATTTTGCCAGATCGGATCCTGCCAGATTTGGTGTAATCTGATATAAATGGACATATGTCCTTTACACCTGATTCCAGGTAGACTGACACGAGGTCAGGCAATTGCAGTGTGCAAAGGAGGAAAAAAAATGTATGGACACGGATGTCACAGTGGTGACATCCGCTCCACACTGCTATGATCAGGAGGGGATCCGTGCACAGATCCTCTCCTGATCAGCCCATGTGAAAGAGGCCTTAGGGTCTACATCAGTGGTTGTTAACTCAGAAGGTATAAGGAGCCACAGCTGTGGCCCCTGATATCACCCAAGGGCCACACATAATATTTAGTATACAAAATTCTAGAAAAGACTGTCAGAAACTACAGAATCACTAGAGAGAACAGTCAGAAACTATGGACATGCTACAGGTGTACTTGTAGACATCATGTAGGAGGCAGCCGGACACAAGGAACATGCTACACGGGATTGCTAGAGATCACTGCCATTACATCCCCTATACAAAATAAACACTTCCACTGCTGACTGCTGGGATCCAGAGGCTGCATGGCAAGCAACAAAGGGCTACAAGTGGCCCTCGGGCCACAGTTTTCGAGGTCTACATAGTTTTCCAAAAGAGGTAATATACTGTAACTCTGCTCATTCATAGTTTTTACTAACCATGATACTAGTCCCAGCATTGATAGCAATAACAATGTAGTGTAGAGGCTGTAGTATAATGGATGGTAAGCTGCAGCAAATATCTGCTGGTCTGCAGCATCAGTCACATCTCCTTTACAAAATCTCACCTCCCTTGCTGACTCCTGGGGTCCAAGGGCCGCATGGGAAGAAACAATGGGTCGCAGTTTGGGTTAAGTGGGTCTACGTTGTCTTCCAAAAGATGTAAATTACTGTAACTCTGCTCATGCATTGCCCATTTTTTACTAGCCATGAGACTAGTCTCAGCATTCCTTGCAATAACAGTGTAGTGTAGTCGCTGCACTACAATGGAAAGCTAGCTGCAGCAGATATATTCTGGTCTGCAGCATCAGTCACAAAGATACTGTAGTATGCTGAAAATAAAATAAAATCCATAAACACTTCATGTCTTCCAATCTCTTACAATCAAGACAAGAATTTGTTTAAGTGTGTCCAAACCGCATCTTCAAGTTTACCATTTTCTGCCAGCAGTGAGATAGTTAGGTGGTGCGGAAGGAGGATAATTCTCTCTTCTTCCTCTTAAAACTGGGAGGAAAAGTTAGCCAATGTACCTGACAGGGATGCTTGGAAGTTGAGGAAAGGTATGCACACTCAAGGTTAACATGTCAGAAAAATATATTTCCATAGTTCCATAAGCAAAATATTTATCATATCACTTCACATTTCCAATAGGTGCTATAGTGCCGTGCCATGTGTTGCGATGTGCTGCAGCTCAGGTGCATTGCCTTAGTGCAGGGGTGCCCACAATTTTTCGTTCGGAGATCTACTTTTCAAATGACAAGCTCAATGAGATCTACCAACGAAAAAACACCTGCATTCGGGAGGCAGAGGGAGCATGGCGGTGCATTGAAGTCAATGGCACCGCAGCCACGCCCCTCACCCGCAGTGCGATCGCCCGCACCCTCCAGTGCGATGTGCAAAAATGCTGCAAGCACTATTTTTGCAGATTGCACTGGACCGGAATGCAGGCAGGCGCCGTCGTCCTGTCTTCCCGCGCTGCTCGTGTGGCCGAATGTGGCCGACGTTGCACACGGGTAGAGGTGTCTTGCCCCTTTCCGTCTGCGGCATCTAACACATTCAGCCGCCAGCCACACGAGCACCGTGGAAGCATAGCCGTAGCCAGCTCCTTTTGCGCCCAAGGCAAGGAAAAAACCGTGCCCCCCAACAGGCGTGTGACATCACCCAGCGCCCTGCCTTCAGGATTGGTTTTTTTTTAAACTATTTTTTTATTTCTTTTTTTATATAATTTACATTTTTTAATTACATTTTTTTTTTTTACTCTTGGGGGGCTTTGGTGAAATATTAGGGATCTAAACAGCCCCCTGATATTTCCCTTTTAAAATAGAAAAAGAAATTGAGGACACAAAGTCCTCAATCTTTTTTTCTGCAGCCTCTGTTCTAAATGAATGCGAAAGTACAGAGGCTTCCCATTCATTCAGAAACTGTTTACTATCAAGCAGTTTCTGAATGGGGAGGAGCCTCTGTACAGAGTGCTACTCCCCATTGAGAATCTCATGAATGAACAGGAAGTGATGTAAATCACATCCTGTTCATTCATAACTGGGGACACATAGTACTATGTGTCCCCAGTTATTTACAAACACCGGAGTGATCAGCCGATCGCTCCAGTGTTTGCCCTGCACAGAGGATCGGAACATATCACTGATATGTACCGATCCTCTGCCGCTCGGCCACGCACACAGGGCGGGCTCAGCTTCTCCTCTGGATCTCCACTGCTCTCCCGGGCAGAGGCAGCGGGGGATCCGAGGAGAAGTGAGGAAAGCACTTCAGGAGGGGGGGGGGCATTCAGACGGAGCCGCTGTCACAGCAGCATGTGCGGTGAGGAGAGAGAGAGCCGCCAACTGTCAGATCCAGGCCGAGCGGCTCTCTCTCCTCACCGCTCGACATGCTGCTGTGATAGGCCCCCACCGCCACCTGCAGAGCTTCATTCACTTCTCGGATGCCCGCTGCATACAGATGGGGGAGGGCAGCGGGGATCCAGAGAAGCCCCACGGCAGGAGGACAGGACATTGCGATCTACCAGGGATCGTTTTGCGATCACTGGTAGATCGCGATAGACCTAATGGGCACCCCTCCCTTAGTGTATTGGGGTGCCATTCAAAGCAGACTTGATCAGTACCTGGCAGTGTCAAACCTTGCCTGCCAATGAGTGTTGTTTCTCATTGTCCCATCAGCAGGCCACCAAGTTGTATTGTTAAAAAGAATTTTAAGTTCACAATATATACTCTCCTGTTATAACATCGGCATTGTAATAGGAATACGTACTAGAGTTGTTTTTGATAATGCGATCAAAGCTTACTTTAAAAAAAGCTCTTTTATGTAGTGGGATCTTCCTTCCGTCTGCCCATCTTTATGGATTCCCATTGTGCTTTGCATCTCTTTCCCTGCTGCTTGATGTGATGCAATCTCAATTCCTCAAGATTACATATCCCATCACACATTACTCCCAGCAAGCAATGACATTGTTTAGACGTTGAGTTGTTCAGAAGGCAGGCTCTCTGTGTGGTGACACAAGGAAGTGCATATTCACAGGGCTAAGTAAAATTGTGTCAGTGCATTGAGGAAGTACATCCTATGGACATCTTTATTACCGTATATACTCGAGCATAAGCCGAGATTTTCAGCCCATTTTTTTGGGTGAAAAGTGCCCCCCTCGGCTTATATTCGGGACGGCTTATACTCGAGTCAGCGCCAGCGCGTCATCTTACTTACCTCGCCGAGCGTCGCTGCTGCTGCGGTGTGCGGCGCTCCGAGCGGGGTCATCTGGCAGTCTCCGGGTCCTAATTTAGGTGGCCGGAGACTGCCAGATGACCCCGCTCGGAGCGCCGCACACCGAGCAGCAGTGACGCGACGCTCGGCGAGGTAAGTAAGATGACGCGCTGGCGCTGACTCGAGTATAAGCCGAGATTTTCAGCCCATTTTTTTGGGTGAAAAGTGCCCCCCTCGGCTTATATTCGGGACGGCTTATACTCGAGTCAGCGCCAGCGCGTCATCTTACTTACCTCGCCGAGCGTCGCTGCTGCTGCGGTGTGCGGCGCTCCGAGCGGGGTCATCTGGCAGTCTCCGGGTCCTAATTTAGGTGGCCGGAGACTGCCAGATGACCCCGCTCGGAGCGCCGCACACCGAGCAGCAGTGACGCGACGCTCGGCGAGGTAAGTAAGATGACGCGCTGGCGCTGACTCGAGTATAAGCCGAGATTTTCAGCCCATTTTTTTGGGTGAAAAGTGCCCCCCTCGGCTTATATTCGGGACGGCTTATACTCGAGTCAGCGCCAGCGCGTCATCTTACTTACCTCGCCGAGCGTCGCTGCTGCTGCGGTGTGCGGCGCTCCGAGCGGGGTCATCTGGCAGTCTCCGGGTCCTAATTTAGGTGGCCGGAGACTGCCAGATGACCCCGCTCGGAGCGCCGCACACCGAGCAGCAGTGACGCGACGCTCGGCGAGGTAAGTAAGATGACGCGCTGGCGCTGACTCGAGTATAAGCCGAGATTTTCAGCCCATTTTTTTGGGTGAAAAGTGCCCCCCTCGGCTTATATTCGGGACGGCTTATACTCGAGTATATACGGTAGGTTTACAAGCTTTTACATCGATGTGACTGTATGGAGTGCGTTAGAACTGGAAATTCAGTATAGAAATACATATTTAGCTTTATTTTTTGACCATAGATACTCTTTAAAGCCGTCAAAGAAAATGCTACATTTTGGGCCCCCAGGATTTTTTTCCCATAATGAGCCCAACATATTTGGACATTGTAGCACAATTACCCAGCAAAGTGGTCCGTTCTAGTGCTGTGATGTCTGTGCTCCCCACCATGGCTGGTGCTTACATCGTCACTCGGTCTTCTTCAAAGTTCGGAGACTTAGGCCATTTTGATTGGTTGGGCTGGGATGACGTAACTCCCACAAATGCACACAGGAGTTACTTCATCCTGGCACAGAATAATGCTGAAACTGTACACTGAGCTGCGCATGTGTGGCTCAGTGGTCACCCAGAAAAAAAAAAAAACGCTGACAGGCATGGAAACAGATTTATGACAAAAATGGCATAACGAGTCTCTTATGTCATTAACAGCCTACCGGGCAGCATTTTTGCTGTAGTAGAGAAAAGAGGGGTCACTGACTAGCTGTTTGATCCAGCATTACTGAACTGAATTAAAAATATTTTGGCACGTAAAACAATTCCCATATGCAGTATGTATCTCAGCTGTATAGTTAACTGTTTTCATGGAGTTCAGCTTTAATGGACATTTTTTATAGATTCTATAAGGAAGCGTATATATATATTTCATGCTGCCATGGAAACACCAGTAACTTAAGTGTAATTATACTGACTCATTCTCCACAAAAAATGAAACTATCAATTTTATCTCTGTATACAATGTATTGAGACATGACATAAAACCCCTTCCACTGGCTAATTCTTTTTTATGGTGCTGCTGATGTACTTGTAATGGATCATTGTCCACATTAGAACTAATATTTACATTAGATGATTGACAGATTACTACTGTGCTGTATAATTGTTATGACAGCAAAATTGTTTTCAATTGCAAGTCAGTCCAAGCATTTCTGTCTTGTTTTGAGTACAGATGTTACTGAAAGAAGCCAAATGAAAGTAAAACTCCTTTAAAGAACTGCTCCTTAAAACTACTTCAATTTAAAAAACAAACATATTTAAGATTGCTAAATTAACCATTTTCTAAAACTAGCATAAAACATTTCCTTGCAACCATGGTGTTAAGGTTGCACTCTCAGCCTCACACTGCACAGAGATATTTCAGCAGGCTGAGAGTGACCATCACTGGGACAGGTTAATTCCACAGTTAGGCCTTGTTCACACCAAATGCAGAGCAGATCCGGTCAGGTTTCTGCACACGCAGTGCAGTGGGTTGTGCCGCGTTTTTGATGCGTTTTTGCCGCGTTTTTGATGCGTTCCGGGCCGATTTTTAAAAAAAAGTTTAATATGGGCTTTCAGGCACTTGCATGCGTTTTTGCGTTTTGCATGCGTTTTTGATGCGTTCCAGAGCAGATCCAGAGCTGGTAAAATAGGGTTTGCCGCCCACGCTGATGGCGGGGACCCCGCTCGGTCGTCACCTTGAGCGGGATTGAAAGTGGAACACCCACAGGGGCGGCTGAATTACCACGTCTGACCAGTGGCATGACTATAATGCTGTAGCTAGACTGGCATTGACTCACTGTGCCGCTGTGCCTTGTACACTACTGTCTCATTTGAGGTTTTGTTACTTATGATGATACGTATACTTTACTCTTAATGTATAACAGTTGGCTGTCTGCGTGCAGACCTATACTTACAATATTTGTGTCAGTTTGCATTTTTTGATTAATAAAGCTGAATTTCAAAAAAAAAAAATAGGGTTTGCCGCAGTTTCTGCTCTGGATCTGGTCTGGATCCGGTCTGGATCCGCACGCTGCGATGTGAACTGGAGCTCAAAATACCATAGGAATACGTTGGACGCAGTTTTGATCCGGTCTGCACCTGCTCTGCTCTAGATCTGCTCCGCGCTTGGTGTGAACAAGCCCTTAACCATTTCAGCACACAAATGGTAGCTGCAGCCACATGTTTTAGAGGCAATGCATCATCTGTCGTAGCAATTCTGACCTTTAAGAAATGTCCATGACACTCACTGTCACACCCAGAAAGGGGTGTAACAGGGTTTTAAATATGGTAGCTTTCTTCAAAGAGGCGTTAAGTTATTTAATTTCTGGTTACAGCATTTAGAGATTCAACTTAATAATTTTAAAATATAATTTTAACGAAAAAAGTAATAGTGCAAAAAATAGTCACAGAAAAAATATTACATAATAGACACTGGGCAACAGTAAAATAAATGGGAGTAAAAGTAAAAAGTAATAAACAACACATTTGGTTTTGTGCAGAGTTAGTCACATTTGATGTAAGAAAACTCATTGGTATTGGAATTAAACAATACCATGCGATTGGAGGAGCTTACTGCCCGCCTTCATGATAGACATATACTGTTTATGGCGAGATGGAGTACGTGGAAGGAGTAAATTAGTTCCTCAGAGGTACAAAAATATCTATAGGGGACATTAGTAAAGAAGAAAGAACCAAGATCCTGATCTTTGTAGATAAATCTTAGTGAGAAGATCCATTTAGATACCCCGGTAGATGTTGTATGTGGGTTTTTTTGGAGTAATGATATAAGAAATTAGATGTTACATTATAAAATATAAGAAGGAAATTTAAAGATGGAGTGAATATGATTGTTGTATGTGATATTTTAAGTGCTTGTTTAAAGGTATTGTTTTCTATACTGTAAATGTATACTGTATATCTGTGGAATTAAAGAAAATTAATAAATAAATATTCTGGGGAAAAAAAAGTAATTGGCTCTCATGAATGACACTTAGCATTCTGTCATTGTTTCAGTTGTACTGCTAGCTGCTGACCTGTAAAAGCAGCTATCTTTTTTTGATCCCTGATGAGGACATCTACAGAATTAACATAACTAAACCAAGGGCCTGAGGGGGTGCTGAAGGGAGGGGAGTGTTTTATGATATTCAGCAGACAATGCCAATTTTTTTAATGCCAATTTTTCTAAATGCATCTATATTTCCATCTTAAAAAGTTTTACAATCTGACACCCAACTTATTATTGAACAAAACAAAATACAAATTTTGAATAGACAACATATGATCAAAATGTAATGCATATTTTGCTTAGGAGATCTAATGTGCTTCATTTACCTGCTGGCCATTGTAGCATAAGCATGTTTGATGTCTGACTGATTGTTATTTTCTTATACATTTGTGTAGCCACTTTTTATGAATGTAGCTTTATCACAGTAGGAATCATGCATTAGGTGTAGAGTGTCTGGCAGTTCGATCTGAGGCTAAAGACCAGACTCATAGATAATGAATTGCCAGCTTTAGTAGTTTATAGAAGAAAGTAACCATTGTTTTTGCTTCCAGTTGTTTTCAGGTATTTTCTGAAACATTAAAACCAATGCAGCCAACACATTCAATGACAGGTAAGCTGCAATATATTACATTTTTGGCTCCTGTGTTTAGCTATCCTAAGGTTATGCACTGGATACCCTTTACAGACTGGCCTATACCTAGGGCACCTTTAGTAGACAATAAATACAATACTACATTATTACATTCTAATGATCTATTTCCATTTTGACAAATACACAATTTCCAGCTGCTTCCGCAGAGAGCCCCAGATTTTAAAAATGTATCATTGGAAATTATGCTATTATGTTGGCTTTTGGAAATAAAATGCCTAAAAGATTAAGAGCAGTGATGTAGTAAATAAATACCGTAAGTATACCAGATTTAAAGGGCATTATTTTACATACTTGGGAATACTGTAACCTGTGGTATCCTGGGAAAGTATAGTACAGAGTAAGAATTCAAAGATGTAGTATAGAATTAGCAACATACATGCATTGAATTTTGGTGCTGTCCTTGATGATCCTGCAGGACCATGAGAGACATATAGTATGTACAGATATAATTAGGATGATCTCTCTTTTTCTCTGATCTCTCTGATTTGTCTCAAGAAAATTGTTCAGTCATCGTATACTGAACATAAACACAAACACTTATACTACCAGGAATCTTACAGATTCCTCCACCCACTTGCAGCTGTCAGAATACATGAACAGTAATTATAGCCAGGGCCGGATTAAGAGCATCGTGGGCCTGGTGCTGAGGATTTCGGTGGGCCTTTTTATGGAAATGGTGACGGTCACCAGGGCCCTCTTTCTCCTATCCGGGTTGTGATTTGTAGTCTCTCTACAGCTTGGAGGCAGTGGTGGAGCGCAAGGACATGCTTGCAGCTGCGACCCTGGTAGATCTGCCACTGACTCCAACCTGTAGAGGGACTACAAATCGTAGTAATACATTATACAGCAATGCAGAATACCGCCAACTATAGAGGACTACAAATCCCAGTAATACATTGTACAGAAATGCAGAATACCACCAGCTATAGAGGACTACAAATCCCAGCAATAAATTAAACAGCAATGCAGAATAATACCACTAACTATAGAGGACTACAAATCGCAGGAATGCATTGCAGAGCAATACAGAATACCACCAACTATAGAGGATCACAAATACTAGCAATACATTATAAAGCATTGTAGAATGGCACAAGCTATAGAGGACTACAAATCCCAGCAATACATTGTAAAGCACTGCAGAATAGTACCATCAGCTATAGAGGACTACAAATCCCAGCAATACATTGTAAAGCGCAGCAGAATAATACTATCAGCTATTGAGGACTACAAATCCCAGCAATAGTTTATATAGCAATGCAGAATAATTTTAAGCCACATACTCTGTGTTGCTCTAGGTTCACGGCCTGATGTCTCCAGGGTCTCAGGAGAGCTGTGCAGGGTGTAGGGTGGACAGTGCGGCTCTCAGGCAGCCAGTCTGGTTTCTCAGGCAAATAGCAAAAAGTTTTCCTGGCACACTCACAAGCTGGCATGTAAAAAAAACTTGTCTCACACTAAGGTTAAAAACAGAGGTTTGGATACACGTCTTCTGCAGAAAATGTGAAAGCTGCACAGCCGCGCCAAGGCACCTCTTATAGTGCGGTCCTAACTCTAAACTATCAGAGCCTCCATTTTGGAGCACATGGGGCAGAAGATAAAATTGGGTGCAGGTTTGTCAGGAGGAAGCCCAACCCACTTAAAGGCACAGGGACGCACCAGGGATCCCGCACATCCCAATGGCAGCTGAGACTTCCCCATGCATCACTACACCAAAACAGTCAAGCAAAACAGATGACAGACGCACTCAACAATTCGTCACCAGCTTTACAGTAAGGTGCACACGGAATGGGTGCAGGTTTGTCAGGAGGAAGCCTAACCCACTTAAAGGCACAGAGACGCACCAGGGATCCCTCACATCCCAATGGCAGCTGAGACCCCCCATGCATCACTAAAAAAACTTGTCTCACACTAAGGTAAAAAACAAAGGTTTGGATATTTTCTGCAGAAGAGGTGTATCCAAACCTCTGTTTTTAACCTTAGTGTGAGACAAGTTTTTTTACATGCTAGCTTGTGAGTGTGCCAGGAAAACTTTTTGCTATTTTACTGTTTAAAGCCCATTCCGTGTGCACCTTACTGTAAAGCTGGTGACGAATCGATGAGTGCGTTTGTCATCTGTTTTGCTTGGGTTCTCAGGCAGTCAGTGCGGGCTCCAGGTAGTCAGTATGGACTCCAGGTAGTCAGTATGGACTCCAGGTGGTCAGTATGGGCTCCAGGTGGTCAGTATGGGCTTCAGGTGGTCAGTATGGGCTTCAGGTGGTCAGTAAAGTTCAGCCTGCTATTGGCTATTGCAATTTGAAATAGCCAATAGCAGGCTGGCTATTTCTCCCCAATTGTTTAAATTCTGCTGCAGAATCGGCCGGCAGCAAGATGTATACAAAGAATTTTGTTAGCAATTAAATAAATGTAGTAATATATTACATATTATGTCCTTGATTTTTTTTGCCAGTTGCTTAAATGAGTTTACTGTACATTGAGTTGTAGTTCAAAAGGCAGGTTCTGTGAGAGTTGTGACACAAGTGCATATTCACATGACCTAGTAAAATTGTGTCAGTGCATCGAGGAAGTACATCCTATGGACATCTTCAGTAAGTAAGTTTACAGACTTCTAGAATTGGTTCTAGCATTCAAATTGGTTATTAGACATGGGATAGAGTGTATGGAAGGTCAGTATAAAAATACATATCGAAGTTTTTGACCATAGATACCCTTTGAACAGATAAGTTTGTTTTTGTTGCTGGCTAGCTTGAAAGTGTGCTGAGGCCTTTTATGACCTGAACACATAGGACAATAAGCAGTTTACCTTGTCTAGGTGTTAGGACATTATTAGGCAAGCGTTATGTATATACCGTGTTTACCCGAAAATAAGACACTGTCTCATATTTTTCAGGGCAATCAGGGGTGCCATACTTTTCCAAGAGCAATTTGCTAACCAATCGCTGGCCAGAATGAGCAAAGCGCACTTTCACTATCAATTCCTCACAGGCGGAGTGCATTTGGTATTACTCCGCCTGTGACAGGAGGCAGTGCTCTAGAAGAGGCATCGGCTTATGCGGCTCTGCTCCCTGCGCTGCCGCCTCGCTTGCTCTAGCGCTGGCTTTGTTGGCACCGCTGATTCTCTCCGGCGGCTCTTCAAGTTCCCCCTTATGCCACCACCGGCCCTGGGAATGGTCACAACTAGGTCTCATTTTCGGGGTAGGTCTTATATTTTAGCAATTCCCAAAAATGGTACTAGGTCTTGTTTTCGGGGTAGGTCTTATTTTCGGTGTAGGTCTTATTTTCCTGGAAACAGGATATGTGTGTTAAGGTGGTTGTCACTATTTATTTTTGTGGCCAGCCCACTGCATGGCCCATTTCTGAGTTTTGAAAGGAGTAGTGAAGGGTTGAATCCCGTGTCATTTTACTTTTTGCTTTCTTTGTACCGTGGGGGAGCCTCTCTTTCATATACTATCTCTGAGGTGCAACAAGAAAAATCTTACATGAGGGAGTTTCCCTTTAAGATAATTATTATCAGAACAGGTGTCCCCTGAATGAAGAGGGTAAATCTTCCCAGCGGGGACATAGACTGCAATAAGAACCTGACAAAGTTTCCAATACTTCACTTCGCAATCCAAAATATAAAAAGATAAAAAAAAGTTTTGGCTTTACATACACTTTAATAGACATCTAAATCCTGCCATAGATGACCTCTTCTTCTGAAAATGCTGTTTGCTTGGTATGCCAGGCTTTTCTTCTTTCTCAGTCACTGACTGGGGACAGGTGTGCACAATAGGAATTCTGTCTTCACTTGCTGCATCCTCATCCCAGATCAGCAACTCAGAAAAAATAAAAGTGAAAAGCAACCAAGAACTGTGCATTTTCAGAAAGAAGTCAGCAATGGAAGCATGCATATTACTTTCGGGATGGGCTTACTTTTAACTGTTACATCAAGGCTCTATACCTTGTGGTTCTGTAGCTTATTATTTATATAAATTACCACAAATATCCAGGATCTTATGTTGTAGGGTTTTATAAGGAGGGTATTTGGCTCAGGTAGCTGCATAACAATGGCTTGGAGTGTCCGTAGTGTTTTGTTGGCTGCATGGGGGAGGATGTCTGTAGCACTAAAACAGTACCAGAGTTACCCCTCCCAATTTAGCCCCATAGTGCCAAAACCTATTATACCCCACCCCTGCAGCCGGCCTGGGAAGGAAGAGTTCTCTACAACACTCTGTTGGCTCTATGGTAGAAGTTCCCAATATGGGGTATGTGTGTCCCCAGGGGTATCTGCCATTAGTTCAAGGGGTACTTGAAAAAGAATCAGTGGCAGCAGCATACCTGTGAGTGTCGGTGTCACTTGGTCACTAAACAGCACTATACAACAGCAGCGCAGACCTGACAAGCAGGAGGAGCGGAGTAATCTGGAGTAGTCTGGAGCCTTCTCCTGTTTGAATTCCAACCACCATGAGACGTCATAGCACGCTATCACACCGAGCACTCTACAGGTGCCCAATTCCTGCTATGTCGGTTATTTTACACTATGATTAACCTCTTCAGCTTGCTGCCAGAGCTCCGTAAAGCATTTACATCAGAGTTGACACACATGCCATGTGTTTACCCTGCACAGGGGAAGAGTTGGGCAGGGGGGCACATGCCTCATGGGCCAGTGTGTCCACACCATAAAAAGATTGGTCCCTTCCACCTGCCAGCAGTCTGAAGCATGGCTGCACTACAAATGGACTGTGATTGCTCAGATGATGCAACTCAATCCTTACTGCATGGAAGCACTAATGACCTCCTTCCAGGTTCAGAAGTGATGTCACTTCCTGGACCTCCATGGCACTTTTATTCATGTGCTCTGTGTCTGCCCTAAGCAGCAAGCAGATTTTTCCATTAATGTTAAAAGGTAAAAAAATAAGTAGCAGAAGCCTGATGTTTTCCACGTGTATACCTCCATTTTTTCACTTAAAAGCACATCTACACCCAAGAATAAAAATATAATATCTTTCAGTCCTGAGATGTGGTGGCTACCTTGGTTTTGTACTTTACACTATACTTCCAATGGTTCAGAAGTCAAAAGAGACCAAATAAGACTAATTAATTGACAGGGATAACAAAGACATTAAAGGACAAGTTAAGCTTTGAACTACTTTACCAATTCACTAGACTAACTGGTCCATGTGAAACAAATCCACTGGAAGTTTTGACTCAAGCGAGCAAAATGACTCATAATCATAGTTAAAGGGTTATTAAACTTCACGTTTTTTTTGCATATACTGTATCTACTGCTAGCAAGCAGTGGATATATGCAAAAACACTAAAAAAATAAACTTTTCAAAAGGGGTTAATACTTACCTGTGTCTACGCCGCGCGCTCCCATCTGAACATCTGAAAATGTATTGGGCGGCCGCAAAGGATCTTGGGGCAGGCGCATGCGCAGTTCAGATGTTTGAAAGGGAGATGAGAAGAGACACAAAGTAAGTATATGGAGCAGCGCGCACCCGCACAGACACTGTGGGACATGAGAGAAGAGGAGGACAGAGGAGTCAGCGCTGGATTGGAGACCCTCGCCCAGCGCTGGAGGTACATTTGAAAACTACACTAAAGAAGAAGATGATCGGATTAAGAGGCATGATTTAAGGTAAGTCCTTACACTAACATTGGGAGGAGGGGGAAAAAAATTATCCTTTAATGTCACTTTAATGCTGTAAGTCTAAATACTTGGGGTTTCCAATAGAATAGAAAAATACAGGGATCTCAAGTCTCCCTGATGTTCAGGGAGTCTCCCTCTTTTGGACAGCAGCTCCCTGATGTCTGCGAGAGAGCCATCTCCCTGAAATAAGGTTTTGCAGGTTGGGATGTCTGAAAATAGTAAAACACAATAACACAATGAAATAGAAGTTTATGGTTATGTTTATTCTCTATACATACAGGGCAAGTCTTTGTGGTTACAATTTGAAAACACTTCCCCTACAGGGAAGAAATGCTTAGTGGCTACAAAGCTTGAAGATTTCTATCTATAGTTATACGCCATAGGTGCAGGGCACAAATGCTTGGAGGTTTCTCTGTATGTATAGGGCAGATGGTAATAGGTGATGCGATTATCCTGCAAAATAATAAAATGAAAATTGTTAGACCCACATCTTCCCTTTTACAGCTGACTGCCTCTTCCTCTTCCTGCTGGCTCAGGTTGCAAACCAACACACAGACACCATGTAGCCATTCCAGAGACAAGGCAGTCTGCTGCAAAACAGAAGTTCTGCAGAGCATGAGAACAGATACAGATTTAAAAGGAAGAGCAGCAAAGAGAAGGGAAACAACCATGGATTACAGTGAGGCGCACATTACAGTATTGGTTTATGTTAAAAAATCTGAGGGTTTAATGTCACTTTAAGATTAAGGTTTTGGTCTTGTGAGGCTCTTAATGTATTCTCCATTTTTCAGGAGAAAATCATAGATGTATCGAGCCGTTCCTTTATGGTGAATTCTGGGAATTCAGGGTCCCAGATATCAGGTAGGACTCCCGGGCACTGGTGAAGTTCAGCCACTGCTAAATAGCAAATAGACATGTGCGATTCGTTTCGTTCCAAATCGAAATTCGGACGAATTTTCAGAAATTCGGATGCATCCGAATTCCGAATTGCAGCTAAAACAAATGCAAACGAATCCGAATTCCCGATTTCCCGAAACTTGTTACTCCCCTTACTCATTCACAAGGGGGGAGGACGGCATCTGGGTGCCCCCTTATTTAAAGGGGTACCCCGATGCAAATAAGCCCCTTGCCCGCAGACCCCCACAACCATTGATCAAGGGTCTGGTAGGACTGTTAGGGGGGAGCCCACGTTTTTTTCCCCATTTTTGGGGGCTGGGGTTCCCCCTTAAAATTCTTACCAGACCTAAAGGGTCTGGTAGGATTTTGGGGGGAACCCCAAGCACTTTTTGGGGGGAACACCAAGCACTTTTTTTTTTGTTTTAACTTGAGGGAGGGTCCCTCCTAACATTCCTACCAGACCTAAAGGGCCTGGTATGAATTGGGAGGGAACCTCACGCTTTTTTGTTTTCATCTTCTGCAGACTGTAAAAAAAAGAAAAAAAAATTCTAATGTCACTTTGCTGCTAACGAAATTTCGTCCAATAAACGAAATTTCGACCGGACTACCGCTAACGAATTTCGTCCGAATCCGAAAAACGAAATATGCAAAATCCGAATAAAAACGAAACGAAACTAAACAAAATGTTTTGCTGGTGCACATGTCTAATAGCAAATGGCTTGGACCTGTAGAGGACAGGCACAGACACTGCAGTCCATCAGGCACAATACAACCACCGATTTTGCAGCTCTCTTCAACTTTCCAAGTTTTATCAGCTCCTCTTAATTTCCAACTTGCAGGCTGTTCAGTCATTGGGTGATCCGCTTGCCCAGGTAATGGCTCACAGTCAGAGTAATTCATTAATCTTGGAGAGTTTAGATGATATACTTCTCCATTGTGCACAGGTGTAATGGGGAGAAGGTCTTTTGGCACTCTGCAATCAGCAGGGATGGATCACGGTCAGCCATTTTACTTTCCACGATCAAGGGTGCTGCCGCCATGGCTTTGTAGCTGTCTCTGTTTGGTGTTGTAAAATTAAGCAGCCTATCCAGAATGTTGACTGCAATGTAGAGTGACTCAAAAGACAGTGCAAACTTAGTGTGGGTGCGGATGATCCAGTCCACCCTGGCCAGCTTTTTTTGTTGGACAGCTTGTACTTTTACAGGAAGAGAAAAATAACTGATGTACTGGGAGGATCAACAGGGTAATAATACTATGGGGGGAATTGATCAAAACTTGAGCAGATTTTGAAGCAGTTGCCCATGGCAACCAATCAGTTTCTCTCTCCTCAGTTTGTTCAGTTAAGATTTGAAAATGAGAGAGAGTAGTTGATTGGTTGTTATGCACAGCTGCTCCAGTTTTTGTCTGCTCCAATTTTGATAAATTCCCCTCAATATGTTAGTAGGGACTCAAATAAACAGACATTACTATTTTGCTATTGGGGGACATTTATTAATTCTGTCACATGGCAAAGCAATGCTAAACAGACGCAGCGAGACAGACTTTCTACAAGCCATAAATGTCTCCCTCACCTGCTCTAAAGTAGGACTGCAACCGAATGAAAAATGACCCCGACCACTTCGGCCCCATTCACACTGAGCGATTTATCGCGCAGTAATTCCTGCAATATCGCGGCTATTTACCGCGCGATATCGCTCTCCAATGCATGGCAATGGGGCTCTGTCCGTCGCTGTCGCGGGTCGTGCGTCGCTACAGCAGGACTCTTTTTGGAGCGGATTTTGCCGCGATTCTAGCTTGCTCAATGCAAGCATTTGCGCAATACCGCGTGACAAACGCGCGATATCTCGCAAAATGCAAATCGCGCGATTTGCGAATCGCTCAATGTGAATGGGGCCTTCTTCTTCATGGGTCTGTTTGGAGTGCAAAGCTGTCACATCTTCAGGAATAAATGTCTCCGAACTTTGCAAACTGTCGCACTTAGCTGCCCACAAATACAAACTCACAAAACTGTAAACTTGCTGCAGAGACTTTGCTGAAAGAGAGGCAACCTGATTTGCTTGCTGAATGTCCTTTATTATATACGTAATTTATTATTTTACCTATAGCTACGTATTAATTTATCTTGATGTTAGAGGTCTATAATACCCTGCATAGAAGGGCTCAGGCCAGGAAAGGAAGGGTTGGATCTGTTGACACGCATAATGAAGTGTATTATTTACCTAAGGACTTGTTCACACAAACAATTGGATCCTACCAATTGCATTACAAAACATTGCACTGTTTATTTTGTTTAACAACTTTATTGAACTTTTTTGCATCTTTATTGAATTGAATTGACGGGCTGCCATATTTTTTGTTTGGAGTTGGTGCAGACACACACTGGAAGTCTTCAGCTGTCTGGGCTTCTGGTGTGGAGCTGTGCCTTTTGCGAGGAGGGGGCTGCCTCCAGGTGAGGCCGCTCTCTGTACATCGCTATATATGTCCCATAGTTGATAAACTCAGCTAATGTAGTTACCATCTGGTTAACCAGTCACAGAGATGAATTGGACGGTATAATTACTTCTCATTATGGTTGTGGGAACATTACATAACTCGCCTATTATACAGCAGTGCATAGCCTGACACAAGCACCCACAATAACATGACATTGAACTCGTCACATCCAAGTGACAACAGACTAGAGCTGCTGGCCCCGCCCCCTCTGTGTGTTTATGTCTCATCTTGGTGGGCGTGGCTTGGGCCGGTCACCCACACCACAACAACAGAAAGGCGGAAGCGCCACTTCATAGCGCAGCTTACACCCATAGCAACTCCGTACAGGCTGGGCGGAGCTTGCCGCCGGGGCCAATGAATGACTATTTACGCCAGAGATGGGCGTGACCTGGGAAGGTTCTGGAGCACGGAGAGGGCGGAGCGAGCTCAGTTACCGTTCGGAGTTGCTGACGGGAGGTAGAGTGCGGCGTACGGTAGTCAGCACCGGAGAACAGCGGAGGGGCCGGATGCGGGTGTTCTGTGTGACTAGGACAACAAGGAAAACGCGTACTTATCATGTGGTAAACTCAAACTGCAAGGGCAGGAATATTATGTACTTCCTCTGGGCTGGACACAGTAATGCAGAATTCAGGAACCAATTTAACCACTTCCTGGCCAGAGCAATTTCTGACATTTGCACACACATGATGAAATCTGAATTTTTGGCTAGAAAACAGCTTCAGACCCCCAAACAATGATATATTTTCTGAAAGCAGAGGCCCTGCAGAATAAAAAAAAATGCTAGTTGCAATTTTTTATGTCGCATGGTATTTGCGCAAATGTTTATCAACCCAGTAGTTTTAGGATAAAATACACTAAAGTGAAATTTAGTGCACAGAAACAGAATATATTATCAATTTTTTTTTTTGGTTAAAATATAAAAGACGGGGTCACGGTTCGGAGTTGCTGACGGGAGGTAGAGTGCGGCGTACGGTAGTCAGCACCGGAGAACAGCGGAGGGGCCGGATGCGGGTGTTCTGTGTGACTAGGACAACAAGGAAAACGCGTACTTACCAGAGACTCACTTACTGACGCCCGAGCGCAGGACGGGTATAGGGAAGGAGCGAAGAGTTCGGGCCCAGCAATACCGAGCAGTCCATAGAGGAGAGCGGAACACGGCGCGGGGACAATGATGGACCCGCAGGAGAGGTGCGGGCAGTGGGGTGTCCTCTGTGTTCTGTACGTTGCTTGGCCCCCGGGGGGAGGCGGTGGTGGGGTGCACTACATGGCAAGTTCAGAGTGTGTTGGATGGAAGGCCATTGTCCACATAGCCGTCACCTCCCCGTCTCGGCTCTTCCGAGCAGCAGCTCCACTTTTAGCTGCTCAGATCTTTATTAATCACCTTGTGCAGGTTCTGTGGTGATAGAACAGATGTCTTATGTGTTGTGTGCTGCACCAGGACATGCACAATAAGGCCTCTTTATGATTGTTGTGTATAGCCTGGATACAATTCTATCAATGTATTCATTGCACAAATGTCCATGGGGCTCATTCACACTATAACATGCATTTAAAACTGCCCGCAATGCATAGAAATTTGAGATCAGTTGACACGTTTTGTATGCACATTGCGGTGTGTTTATGCATTTTAAGTTGATCCGTTGAGCATTTTTTATTCCTCTTACACCTGTTGTGTGTAGAGAGAGAATTTCAGTTGCGTTGACATGTCAGTTTGTGTTGGAGTGGGGATGATGCATATAGAAAGCAATTGGTTTCTGTGTCCTTGCACTGACTTGCGTTGGTTGTAGAAAAACGCAGGTCGCTGTACATTCTATGATCGGGCTCTTAGGCTTAGTACACACTGTTGTGCAGCAATAGCATGGGGAAAATGCGTGCTTTGCGGTGCTATTCATTGTTAATGGCACCCCAACGTACCTTGCTAATGGACTTGTGCTTTAGTGTGCTACCGTGCACTGCGGTAGCACATGCACGTTTCTTTTAGTGCAGTTAGTCCATTGAAATTAATACACTGCCGCAACACATTGCACATTGGCACTCAAAAGAATGCTTACCAACATGCATGGGTTTCTGAAGTGAAACCTAGCTTCAGTTGCTAACTAAATATATCTATCAACGCAAGCATTTATTTTGTATTTACTGCTTTGGTGATGTGTAGGACATTGCATTACTGTACAGGATACTTAAAGTGACACTAAACACAGGAAACCTTAAAAATACATTTGACTCTTCACAAAAATGTATCTTATTGTATATCGGCTGTAGATCCTCAAATCATCTTTGAATTGGTGCTGACACTGTCCTTCCTTCTGGAGGGTGGCTACTTTTGTTCCCCATGGCCCCTGTGTGTGTTGTAAAGTAGTCACCGCTCCAAGCTCTCTCCTGTGATAGACTACAATCTCAATACAAATTAGTAAACTGAACGTGAGATCCATCACAGGAGTGAGCTTGGTGTGGTGACTACTTTACAACACACACAGGGACCATGGGGAACAAAAGTAGTCACCCTCCAGAAGGAAGGATTTTTGTTACTATTTAAGGTACTTGGATTTTTTTAAAGATTTAACTCCTGAGTTTAGTGTCACTTTAATATATTGACACGTCTGTCAAAGAGAAAGCTCCTTGAACACTTTGTAGATGTATACACCAAAGAATGACTCATTGGGAAAAGGACAGCCTGGAATGTGAAGGGTTTAGGAAAACCACAGCCATTGCTCAGAGCAGCCGGTCAGATTTTGTCTGTGTAACATCTACAGTATACTGATAGCTGGAATCTGATTAGTTGATGGTGGCAATCCATAGATCAGCCCCTGTCATCTCTCTCCATATCTGCTATAAAGCTGTGACAAGTTTGTCAGGGTCTCATTTGGATGTGGCATTTTGAAAATGCATGAGGTCTGTAATCTGTACTGATCAGATTTTTGGCCCTGAGGGCTTGTTCACACCAGTAGAGTTTTTGTCCGCACTTGAATTGCATCCCAATATAGTCCTATGCTTTTTATGGGCCCTGTTCACACCAGTGCTGTCCATTCCAGTGCGGTGGAAATAAATGCAGCATGCACTATTTTGTCTGGTCTGGAGTGCACTAAAATGCATGTAAACACATCAGAAACTCATGCAAATGCACTGGACTGCACCTAAAAGCCAATTTTAAGCTAACAAAAAGCACAGGAAAGCATCAAAAACACACTGCACTACATTTGCAGATCTGATCTGGACATGGTGTGAACAAGCCCTCAGTGTTGGGTTACACTTGGTCTACTGAAAGCATTGTTCATGATTTCTCTCTCCCCCCCCCTACAATAACAGGAAATATAAACAGGAAGCTCATTGAGAAATAACAAGTTTTAATATGAGGCATACAACCTGGACAGAGAGATCTGCTCAGTTAGAAATGGAAAGTTGTAATATGGGGCAGCGGGGGGGGGGGGG
>NW_017308095.1:114398-127971 GCF_000935625.1 Nanorana parkeri | reverse complement strand
GGGGGGGTAGGTTTGGTGGGAGCCCTCACCACTGACCACTGGATGCAGTGGTCAGGGATACAGAGCCAATGAAACATCAGCTCCCAACGCAGAGGGGAGAACTAGCGGATAAACAACTCATTATGAGAATTGTTGACAACTATTCTCTTTATCGATTAGTTGGACAGGGCAGCCAGGCTCAGTGAGAAATGAAAAGTTGTAATATGCAACATAGGATAGTGCAAAATATCCCAAGCCAAAATAAACAAGTCATTCTGCCTCTAAGGAGTCATGAAATCATTAGGGAATGACCTTGTATGTTGGCTGAGCAACAAAAGTGCAAGCTGACTGCTTGGAGAAACTCTCGGTCCACCATTGTATATGACAACATAACGAAGCTTTGAAAACATGGGGCATTGGATGGAAATCATTCTGCCAGTGCAGCTTTAGTGGAGTAGAAGGGAAGATCAATCGTTGTTTGATTACCGGCCTTCAGTATAAGTTGTGAATATGTTTTTAAACCAGTTTTGCTGTAAAACATGTCTGTTTTTTGTTTGTTTGTGATCAGATGTATTTTTAGTTCTTTCTGGTGTCACCTTACCTGAATATCATTTTAGATGGCAGGGAGTGTATCTACTAAACATCAGAATGTTTCAACATGTTTCTCAGACAGTGCAGTTAAACTTGGTGAGAGAAACATGGACACTGCCAAATTAAAGTTGTCTGATTGTCATGCTGATCTTATGGCTTCAGTTCTTTATGAAGAATTGACCTTGAACATGCATGCAGTCACCCTGACTTATTTCAATGCATGCCTGGTCCAGGTTATTAACACAAATTGTATTGCAATCAGGATTGGTGTGACAGCCAGATAGCTAGCATTATCAGAATGGGTTTAGCTGTAGCAGGTGCCAGGATTCTCTCGGCGCAAGTTTCCTTTTATAAATATAGCTAAAGGATTTTTTATTTATTTTCTTAACTGTGGTTTGAAGTCTGGTTATCCAGAGTGCAGTACTTCATAGGTCGGTGCTACATGTGTAATTTTAACTACATTTTGTAAAAGTTCTTATATGGGGCAGTGATGCTTACATTAAAGCTACAGGTCACAACGTACGATAAAGTATAATCAAGATGCCATCTGACACACTACAAAGCCCACAAAGTGCCTGCAGGTACCTTTTTACTTTTTGCAAAGATTCTTCTTTGTGGAGCAGTCTTCCAGACACTTGCTACAGTGATCAACTTTTTAAAGTCAATCTTCAGGAAAAATACAAGGTGTGTAAATGATCATTAAAAGGCTGTATGTTATGTGTGGAGAGCTGCTGCATAAAAATCTTATCTTGAAGCACTCCGTCCCCTGCATAGAACATTGAGCTTCCGGTAGGGATGCACCGATACCGGGATCGGTGCTGATACTGGGCATTTTCACGAGTACGCGTGAAAATGCCCCAATACTAAAAGCCGATACCGGCCCTTTAAATCTTTTAATGGATTCAGCTGCTGTAAGGTCCTGTGCTTGCTAGGCACCTCTAGGCGCCCACCAGGAGAGGAGGAGCCACCATGCAGCCCCATCTGAGGAAGGTACAATTCTGGGTTGGAAGAGATGGGGGGGGGGAGCTAGCTTCCGGGCACTGTGGGCGTGAGAGATGCGTCTGGAGCAGTTGGACTTGATAGACTTGTAAATTATTTTCAACCTCACTAACGGTGTAAGTGATCACTGCTTGTCTATTCACAAAATGCCTTGTATTGTTTTTAAAGAATAAAAAGCATTCTGTGATTGGATGTCACATCCCTGCCCCCTCCTCCTCCAATCACAAAATGCTTGTATTCTTTGAAAGAAAAACTAAAACTACAAGGCATTTTGTGAATGGGGTGGGGGGGGTTGGGGGGCGCTGATGCTCGAGTCACATCCCTCACTGTTTGCAGTGCTTGGAAGCCAAATGTTATGTGTAGGAGCAGGCTTGCTACAAGGTGAGATTTTATACTTTATAGTAGCCCTTTACACACCCAGTGTGGTTTTTGCATTATCATTTCTTTCCTGGAGTTCAGTTTTAAATTAGTCTGAGCTCTGCTGCACTGTCAGCAGTGGCATACTATGATGTCGTTTTGGAACCTCGGCAGTTAGTAAAGAGGTGTCCACAATGGGTTAATGTAGGTAGGACAGGTATCTGATCTGGAGCAGAAGCTTTTGAAGGTTCTACGAGGGTTGCAGTCAACTAAGGACGCATGTACACAGGCATTGTTTTCATGTATTGTGTATGAAACGTACATCAAACACGCATCAGGAGATTCCTATTTACTTGTGCAAATATAGATTATGGTTCTGAGGCTGCGTTTCACCTGCTTTTCAGTTCATTGCACACAGCAGGTCCTAGAGAGGTGCATTTGCAGATGCTTATTGTTTTATATACACAGCAAATAGACTTTTCTACGGAACCAGTTCAATAAAAAGCATCATTTTTATACCATAAAGGAGAAATAAGAAGGTTGTCAATTTCAAGGTATGGTTCCGTTTTTGAGCAGAAGCCATTTCTGGCCACCTAGATGGCAGTAATAATAAGTCAGAGGCACTTGTAATCACTGAGGAAGACTTTTCAACCTATTCGACAATCAACATTTGAGTGTGCCTGATTTTTCCTTCTCCAGTAAATTAGAGGAAAATATCTGAGTAGTGTACATTCACACCTCTCACTGAGTAATACAAAATGTCCATGCATACCTATGAGGATGAGCAGATAAAGATTCCCTCTATCTTAAAAACATGGAAAGCCACTCCACATGTCGACTGGTCACGTAGGACTGAACAAGATGTTTACTTTAATGGGAAATTGGTTCAGTAAAATGTATGCATTTACTGCAGGAAAACTGATGAGCGATTTTGCCTTAAAAGCATGATTTGGCCTCGGCCGTGGAGTGTCTGTTATCGGCCCCAGCTCAGGAAGCAGACAGGTCTACCTCCATGGGGGCCCTTTGTGCATGTTGTAGTTTACTTGGCTCTTGGAGCAGAGTGCTGTCTTATTCTTCATCAGCATGGTACTTCAGACATTCTGGGGACTAAGTAGCTGGTGGTGTGTAATTTAGCGTGCTTTTAAATTGTACATATATTTGGAGAACACTTGTATCCCATACAGACTTCTCCATATAGCCCTTGTTTTGTTAAATGTAGGATTTTATACAAGTGATGCAGTAGCAATCAGCGTACCGGACAGTAAAGCAGTACATTTAAAAAGCTTTTTGTAGTATATATTCTGGTTAATTTTGGACATTATTTTCAAAACAATTATAGGGTTAATTCTGTTCCATTTAAAATGTTTTTGTCTTTACAAGTCAATGAGATTGATTTTAAAGGAGAACTATTGGGTCAGTGCTTTTCCCCCTAGTTCTCCTAAGGGTAACGGGAGGACACAAACTAGCGCCCTCCCGTAACCCAAAGCTCGGTATACCGCGAGCTACAGCCGCAGAGACGCCGCAGCCGGGACAGATCCCGACATTACTTTCGAGTATACTGAGACGCCGCAGCTGAAGCGGATCCCGACAAGATCCACCCAGCTGCATGAGTGACACCTGGCTCTGCCTACCTAGAGGCAGAGCCAGCTGTACCCGCCCCCTCCTTTGTCCGTTCCGCCAGTCAGCACTGGAGGATCGGACAGGGGAGGGAGGAATTCCTGTAGGGAGCTGTGAGTGACAGTCACAGCTCTCTGCAGGGATAGATTGAGAAGTGAGCGAGCGACGGTATGTGTTCGCTCACTTCCCAATCTATTGAGCCAACGGGTGACAGTTTCATTGTCACAGGTCGGCTCAGATTAAGAGGCTGAGTGAAAATCGCTCGTCTCATAATTCTCCTTTTAAGGAATTCAAGCTCCTGGTTGGAAATGACCTATGCTAATCACACGTACATGAACCTTACGTTTTGGGTGAATCTGTCGGACAGAGGGTAGTAAGAAATAGTCATAATCTGGCTTGCCCCAGGATCAGTGAAAATACATTTTTAATGGTTATGTCTGTGAATGTTCTCATTCATCCAGGTCATGGTATATCTGTAAAAAATAAGTCAAGGCAAGTGGACTTGCTGTATTTTTCTTAAAGGCGTTTCACTGAATTGAGAAAGCTGGTCGGATGTCCAACGTCTTGAAGAAAAATACAGCAAGTCCAGTTGCCTTGACTGATTTTTTACAGATATTTTTTAATGGTTACTTTAAAGTGGTACGCTTTGTTTGTCGTGATAGCTGCTGACACTGATGTTTTGACCAACGCTCTATGATGATATTTGATCCACAAAGTTCTTCATGCAGTCTTTGCATGCCAGCGTTCAGTTGCCAGAAGTGTTTCATGGAAAGCGAGATTACCATCCAGCTTAGTTCCAGCGTTAATTATTTGATCCTTCTTGCAAGGACAGCTCAAAGATGTGTACACTTCTTTTTATAGCACATCATGAAAGTATTATCAAAAGTAAAGTATACCAGATGGGTATCCTTATTTAAAAGCAGGCCATATGCACTTAAATAAATCCACTATACACGGTCCGATCATCAGGCCCTCAATGTTGTATATGCAGCGTCTTTATCTTCAAAATAGTCTGACCATGTCTACATGTATAGGAGAAAGTCCATATAGTGTACAAACCTTTATTATAATTCCCTCCAAAAGCAGGAGCCAGGTAGCCAATGCTCCTTTAAAAATTACAGCTGGTGCTTAACTTTTGAGGGTCTCGTCAATAGAGCTGGTTCCTAAAAACAAATCTGCTTGGCTCCTGGTTTGGACAGGGTTGCTTCTAAATTCCATATTAATTTGTCCACCCCTGCTCTATACAGTGCTAACCCAACAATCGCTCAGTAATATCCTTCTCCAGCTTCCTGGGAGCACGCATGATCATGTCGCATCATGTTCCCTGCTAACGCGTTTCATCACCTCACCCGAAACCAGGAAGTTTGTTAACGGAGGATTGCTGCGGTGAAAAGTGGCGTTGACCGGTAAGTGAGGGAGGGGGACAGAGGAGTCAAAAAGGTACTGGGTGTTTTTTACCTTAATGCAGAGAATGCCTTAAGATAAGAGACACCCAGCTTTTAATACTGCTATAAGTCTCGCTTAACTCGGTTCATGGGTTGTAATGGATAATGGGTATGTATGTATGTATATTATGCACACTTTAAATGGAAGGATAGGAAGTAGTAGTTCTGTATCATTTTAGGAAGTACACTTAATTAAGAACTCCGGCAAAACCCTTGCAATGGGGCAGGGTTAAGTGCTCATTTTTGTGTTTAAAAAAAAAAAAAATACTCTCACCCGAACTGCCAAGCTTCTTAGGTCTCTGAAGCCTGTCTACTCCTACGCTGCAGCATTGGCTCTTCCTCAATGTCTATACACAGTGGAAAGAATGTGGTGATTTGTGGCACCTTAGACCGTTGCAGTGTAGGAGGAGAGAGGCCGGAAGGACTGGTCTAAGAACAAGCCGGCTCCTAGGATCAGGTGAGTATAACTTTAATTTTCTTTTTAGCACCTAGACAAAAACGAGCAGTTAACGCTTGTAATACGGAGGTAGCCCCACTGCAACGGTTGACAAACGTTTTGCCCGGTGTTATTTAACCACTTGCTGACCGGGGTGTTTACACCCCCTTCCTGTCAAGGCCATTTTTCAGTATTCAGCGCTGCGGTACTTTGACTGACATTTATTCCGTCATGCAATGCTGTACTGAAATTAATTTTATACCATTTTTTTGGGAACAGATAGAGCTTTCTTTTGGTGGTATTTAATCACCACTACGGGTTGTTTTTTTTACTATATAAGGAAAAAAGTACCGGAAATTTTGAAAAAAAACCTGTTCTCCCTACGTTATGTTATAATAACATAATAATTATGTTATAAAACATTTATTATTACCCAGTTTTTTGGTAAATATAAAAGACGGGGTCACGTCGGGTAAATAGACACCAAACATGTCAAGCTTTAAAATTGCGCGCACCTGCTAAATCGCAAAAAACTACCATACCCAAAATTGACCATAGCCGACGCTTTAAAAGCTTTTACCGCTCATCAGTTTAGTGTTATCAGTGATTGATGGCCCTAGAATGAGTGCTCTCACTGTGACGATATGTGCGGCGCAATGGATGTAAAGGTTGTTTCCGCACGTAGGCGGACTCGATGCATGTGGGGGCGGGGGACTTTAATTTCTTTTATTGGTTTGATATGTGACTTAATTTTTTTAATTTTTTTTGTAACTTTAATTTGTTCTAATGGAGGCACCCGTGTGCGCAGACGCACACAGCCCTGTGGCAGGCCACTCCCCTTCTCTCTTTGATGGCAGAAGGAGCCTATGGCTCCTCTGCCATCAGTATCCTCCCCCTGCAATCGGGAAGTTCGGGGAACGGAAGATCGCTTCGGGACCGGTGGCGGGGAAAAACGGAAAAAGTGTGGGGCGGTACTGGGGGGAGAAAAAAAAAGGTGCTGGACCGTTTTTACCCTAATGCAGACAATGCATTAAGGTAAAAAGACGCCCAGACCTTAATACTGCTTTAAGTGTCAAAGGATGTGGGACACCCTCCAGCCTGGAAATGAGGCAGGCTCTATTTGATTTCTGCATTCTCTCTTGCACACTGTAAGGAACTCTGTGTGTAGTGAAATCAAAGTAGGCAGAGTAAAGGTTGCCATACACCTTACGTTGTGCGATGGTTGTAAGGTGATTAAAAGTTTGTACGACCTGCCCATCTTGGACAGGCAGATCGTACTTGCGATCATTGCAAGTCCTCCCCGCTGAGGGGAGGACTTATAGGTGATTGCAATGGCGAGCGGGCAGTGTGTGCTTGCGCAGCTCGGCCCGTGCGGCTTTAGTCTTGCGATCGCGCTACCAACCTGCCGAAAATAGTACGATTTTCGGCAGGTTTTCTACCGTGCTCGTAAGGCGAAAGTCATGCGACCGTACAGTAAATGCAGTTGCACGCTGCCCATACACCTTACGATTATCGTACGATCGTGGGATCACCGTGGGTAGCTTTAGACTGAAGGGAAGGTTGCAGTTTAGCTTTAAGGCTGGGCACACACCTTACAACCATCCCAAGACTTTTGTCTTGGGATAGTTGTAAGGTAATTTAAAAAAACGTACGATCTACCTATCTTGGACAGGCAGATCGTACTTGCGATGATCGCAAGCCGCGCCCCCCTGAGGGGCGGGCTTCCGATGACCGCAATGCCGAACGGGCAGTGTGCGCTTGCGCACACCGGCCCGTCCGGCTTTTGTCTTACGAGCATGCTACAGACCCGCCGAACATCGTACGATGCTCGGCTGGTTTTCGAGCATGTTCCTAAGATAAAAGTCATGCCACCTTACAGTAGTAGAGGTTGCACGGCTTCCACACACCTTACGATGATCGTGGGATTTCCCGCGATTATTGTACGATTATCGCAAGGTGTGTGGGCACCTTAATTGTTTTAGAAAAAAACGTCTGCAAACCATCCAAACAGCTTGGACAGTTCTACAACCAACTAACAATTGATCCATTTTCAGCAGTGAGTAGGCAATGTACTCTATTATGTTTATTAGAAAATGAAGAAGGCAACCTGTTTGGTACTTTGACTTCATCAGTGTTGAAAAGTGAACTCCTAATGTAGGGAAACCTACAGTTCTCTGTGTTTTTATAAGCTTTTCCTACTATATAGCCCCATCCTCTGAGAAAACTCTTCAAAAACCAGACTCAAGCTTCTGTGCTAGATAGAGCTTGTGCAAGCTTTGATGAACTTCCTCAATCAAAGTGCATTATGCCTTCACAGAGGTTGAGGGAAGAGAGATGTTTTCTGCAGAGTTTACTATCACAGTAACACAAGAATCTACTCCAACAAATTGTTTCCTACAAATATTTGATGACCTTTGCACTGAAGACCTATTCATGAGCAAAAAAAAAGGGTCATTGCAAAACATAAAAATAATGTTATGGCTTTAAATATAAGTAGGCTTTTAAAATCATTTTTATTATATTAAAATACAATGCTCTGATACTTTATCCTTAAAGTAGAACTATGGTTAAAATCCATAACATGTAACGCAGCATCAGCAGTAAATCATCATAGTTGTGTTTGATTCGGTCAATGTTCCTATTGCTTGGTAAAAGTACATTCCTCATGTCAGGCAGGAGTGCCCCCCTCTGCCCCCACTCTTTGCAAAGAGTGGCTCACTCTTTGCAAATGTGGCTGCAAAAAGGCTCTGTACTTCACAGTTCTTGCTTTCAAAATATCTTCCAAATTCCTTTTTAACTAATTGGAAATGAATAATTACATAACAAAGCCTTGGTGCAATTAAGTATTGTCCTTGGTACTGAATGTAACAGGAGGACAATACAGATATGGAAGACCACAGAGGATGGAATTTTAAGGTTGTCAACCTGAAACATAATCTTCCAATATCACTTTCTGCTTGACACATTTTCCTGAGCTGTATTTTTCCCTGACCTGTATTTTGTTGCAGCTATGTTTCTTTAATAGATTTGTCTCCTCAAGAAATAATTAATTCCCTGTGTTCTGCCTAATTAGGAGGTTTTTACTCTGGTGCTTTTATAAGGCATTGTTCATTCCTCTGCACATTGCGGACGTGCCTGTATGATTTAGGACAGAGTTCTACCATGGTCCCAAATGCTCGCTTACTGGGGGGAGCCTACCCTGGGGCTGTATTGCAAAATGCCATTAGTCTAACATTGTGAACTCATCTGGAGGAGGGGAGAGTTCAGGGATGACCTCATAAATGGCTAGCCACTTTGTCATTGTTCAGTTGTAGTCTGTGCTGGCCCTGCACCAGGTTGTATTTCTTACTGCAGTGTAGTCTGTAGACTATGGAATAGTTTGTCAAAATTCTGAGCTAAACCTGAATAAAACAGATGTTAAAATGTTCATACAAGCAAGAATGTATGGAACAAGAAAATACAGTATATAAAAGTTTCAAGACCTTAAGGGTACGTTCACACCATATGCAGTGCGTACCGGCCCGATTCGGCATTGCGGCCGGCTCACTATTTCATGGGGGTGTAGCGGGCCATTGAAGTGAATGGCACCGTAGTCAGGCCCTCCGGCCGCAATGCGATCGCCTGCAAGGGATCGCATGGCACATTGTGCCTGCGGTCCGGTGCGATCAAAATAGTTCTTGCAGCATTTTGATCGCACCGGACCGGACTGCAGGTACAATGTGCCTTGAGATCGCATTGCGGCTGGAGGGCATGGCTACGAGGCCATTCCCTTCAATGGCCGCTGCACTCCCTCTTGCCCCATTAAAAATTGAGCCGGCCGCAATGCGAGGCAGTGCGTTCTGGCCAGAATCGGGCCCGAACGCACCAACTGGTGTGAATGGGCCCTAAAAGATGATGTGCCAAGTTAAACTGTGTGACTTTTTTTCTGATATGAATGCTTGGGCTTGTTCACACCATCTCCAGACCTGCTTCTGGATGCGTCTCTGCCCGTCTTTGCTGCCTTTTTGATGTGTTCCGTTGCGCTTTTCTCTTAAATTGGTTTTGTATTGGTTTAAGTGTGCTCTGGTGCGTTAAATCGTTTTCTTTTTTAATTTTTGGTGCGAAAAAAAAGCATGCTGCTGCTCTAAAGGTGGACTACATACAGATGGATCCCTGTGTCCCATTATATCAGGGGTGCCCAAAAGGTCGATCGCGTTCTACCAGTCGATTGTAAAGCTATTTCTGGTAGATCGCAAGTTGGAATTAGCTGCTCCGTTTATCTGGGAGCTCAGCTGCTAGTGGCCGGGTGCAGTTTGCTGTGTTGGCCAGCAGGTGGTGCTGTCTCCTGGCACAGCCTCTGACACTGGAAGCCGTGGCTCAGCATGCAGCTACCTTGGGGGACACAAATCCTACACAGTCCTGGGCAGGGTGAGTGGTGGTCTTTATCAGAGGGAGGGGACATTGGGTACCGCAGCTTGTGTTCTCTACCCACTGTACACAGCCGTGTGCCACCACCTAACGGGACTGTGGGTAGTTTACCTCCTCTGATAAGAGTGCTAGGTCTAACTAAGGGCCCATTCATAATAGTACAGTGCGTTCATGGCAATCACACCTACCCCGTGTTTTATTATGGGAGGTGCGTTGCGGTGACATTCGTTGGTAGATCTCATTAAGCTGGTCATATAAAACGCAGATCTTACCACAAAAAATTGTGGGCGCCCCTGCATTATATAATAATAATTTTAAAAAAAGCTTTTTAATATTTAACAAGTATTTTCCAGCCCTGTTACAAACACTTTAGTGCTGCCACTGCACAGCATGCTAATGGATTTGGTCACATACTTTAAAGAAAAACTTTGCCCTTATCTTAAAAATGACTACAAAGGCATATTTTATAAATGTTTAGCAAAGGCAATCTACAAACAGATACTTGTAGATAATTGCAGGATTTGTATTACATACATACCTTTATTTTTCTTCTCCTTCCCATGCTCTTTGTGGTGGCCATTTTCACTGAGGGCAAATTAATCAATCTCCCTTTACTTTCTGCAACTCTGGGTCTGCCTTCTGGAACATGTGACAGTCAGATCATTTGAGGTGGGAGGGGAGAGAATGCCATACAGTTGAGATTTCCCAGGAAAACTCTGGTGATGTAGCCTTCCCATGATGCATCTGTGAGGCCAGGGCTACATCACAGTGTCTCGGTCAACCAGGAAGTGGAAAAGCAGTAATTGTTGGTAAAGGTCTGCTTTAATAGAAAATTTGGAGCTCCACTTGACTTGCTTTACCTAAATGTCATTTATGGAAGCCCCTTGAGATCAGCCAGAAACATATGGTTTTTTAAACCATTTATTATGGGGTTGTTTTGGTCAGGATTAGTGAAAGGTGGGGGTTTCATTTAGCTTTAGGTCTGCTTTATTGCTTTTTGGGGATTTTAGTTATCAGCTTCACCTATGAAGCATTTTACTCACATTTTCAGGCACATTTGCACGTAGTGTATCTCCTAGCTTCAGTAATAGAACAAATGTGTGTGCATCTATCAGTATTGTTTCCAAAGTGGGTGTAATTTCAGAAATCACTGAAAACATCTGTAGCAGTCATAACAGGATGAATGGAAGGTACTGGTCAGCAAAACGATGAGAACACTTACGTGGATGGCAATAGTAGTGTAAACCCAAGCATGCAAATCCCAACACTGAACTATAGCGCTGTATTTAGTAATAACTTACGCCTTTTGTTTGTTTTTTTTTTTGTTTTTTTGTGCAACTGGTGTTAGTACTTTAATTTGACTAGTTTTAAGCGTCTTATAATCCCTGTTTTAACACTTGGAGAGGAATGGGCCAGACTGGTAGCTAGTCAGTTGTACTGTATGCGTGTGTAAATGTACTGTCAATGAAGCAAGCTGATAGTAAGAATGAACAAAAGGAGATGACCTCATCAGCCCGCTAGTACTCTTCACTGTCCAATCAGGAGGGTGCAGAGAGGGCACCACTGGATTCCTTTACGTTAGTGGTGCCATCCAACTGGCTGTGTTGTGACTCTCAGGACCGTATGGACAGAATTCTAAATTCTTTGGCAGGTAACACAACTCCTTTTATGCATTTAATCTGTATATTTAGTGGTTTGTCGAGTTCAACTTTAATGCATAGCTAAAATAATGATGCCATTTTGTGTTCCAAGCAGCATCCTTTCAGTGCTTACAATAAGGCCATAAGAAGTATGTTAGCGTGGTGAGCAGTGCAGGTTCTTTAATGCATGCTTTTCAAATGAAGACTCCTGACATAAGATTCACTATTGCGTGTTGATCTTTTTTTGAGTAGATTCTGCAGCATTAGGGTGGTTCGCAGTTTTCCTGTGCGTTAAGACAACAGACCTGCACTAAGGTCTCGTTCACACCTAGGCGTATTGCATATGCGCGTCTGTCGCGCGTTTTTTTACTGCGATTCGCGGTAAAAAAAAAGTTGCGCGACAAACGCTCGTTTCCGAAGGCTACTTGGCTGTATCCCAATGGAAACGCGCAACAAAACGGCCCAAAGTAGTACATGTACCTTTTTCAGGCGTGGGCCGTTTTGTAGCGCGTTAGGGACGGGCGGAAATACGCTAAGGTGGGAACGAGACCATTGAATACAATGGGATTTATATTTTTTAGCGTTTTGTAGAGCGTTCGTCGAGCGTAGAACGCGCTACAAAACATTCAGGTGTGAACGAGGGCTAAAGGATAACCACAGGCACACTTTAAACAATGGCGCTGTGAGCTAAAACAAAAGTACTTGATGCAATATTTTGATGTAATGTAAAATGTTTTTTTTCTGTGCCAACTGATTGCCCTTTACTTTTACAGCTAAACTATTTGTACTCTCTGTAGGTATGGCACAGGGAGGTACTTTGTTGTTCTTCGGCCTGTATGGGTTGGGGAGTGGTAGCGGAATGTCTCAGGAAGGTTTCGAATGAAAAAACATAAAATAGAGAGAATAGCATCCCAACCAGGCGAGGCTCTTGGCGGGTGGGTGGAGACAAAGTGGGGGTGATTGAGGATTGGTTTTGTCATGATTGGCGGTTCTGTCTCTCTGTTAGTGATGGTTTTGAGGAGGGTGATAATGATGGTTCAGGTAAGAATGGGTAAATGTTTGATCACATTTAATCACAAGGGTGACAAGTAAAGACTCAGCGTGAGGTTAGTGATGATGTGCTGTCATTGACAGAAGTTGCGGCGGGTTGATGCGATGGTATCCACATGTTGGTTGGTGCATTGGAGGTGAACTCTTGTTTGTGGACACTGTTGTGGGTGATCCTTGTTGGTGTTGGTTTGGACGAGTGGGTTGCAGCTGGGTAAGAAATGTGTGGGAGTTCAGATTTTGTAGTACTTTTGATGGTTTGAAATGTTTGGTTCCTGGGCTGATTGCAGCATGTAGCGTGGGGACTTGGTCGCAGTGACCAAAAAAAGGGGCGGGGGGCCGCCACCGCGCTGTTATGCCCCAATTGTGGTTTGTGAGCAATCACGGTCTGATCGTGGATGGGCTGTGTTGTGGTGCAACCTGGGTGTCAAAGTGTTTGTGAACAAAAGTAATTGCAAAGGGCGGGGGGATCCGAGGGTGAGGCATGATGTGGTTCCTGTGACACACCCGCAGGCTTAGGACGAACAGCTTGGGTGTCGTGGGTGTCAGGGGGAGGTCCGGCATCACAGTTCCCTAGTTTCGTGGCAGAAACGAGAAGGTAACCAGATGCCACGATCAAGTGGGGGAAAGGCAATGATGTCGGCAGACTGGACAGGGACAGACTGCTCCGGGGCATACTATCAGCCCGGTGCACGAGCTCTGTGTCCCGTCTGAGGGGGCAACGAGTTTCGAGGATTAAATCTTCTTTATCAAGCCAAGGTTCGGGGGAAGTATGCTGGCTGGAGAAACTTGTGAAGGGCTGGGTGTGGGAGGAGTTAAGGACCTGTACCTTCATCACCCTCCTCTTTAACCATCACGAACCGGGATACGGAACAGCCAATCGCAACAAAACCAATCCTCAATGACCCCACACTTTGTCTCCACCCACCCACCAAGAGCCTGGTTGTGACGCTTCTCTCTCTCTCTCTTTTCTTTTTCAATTATACACGACCAACACCTCGGTCCATTCACACCTGAAGCAGCACACTGGCTAAGACCACACCTTCCCCCCCCCC
>NW_017308095.1:112473-114164 GCF_000935625.1 Nanorana parkeri | reverse complement strand
TTCCACCTACAATGCATATATAGTTACATAGTTAGGTTGAAAAAAGACACAAGTCCATCGAGTTCAACCCATAATCTGCGCTGCATTGGCACTGGTGTGGCAAAATGTCTGCCATTTTATTACAGTGCCACCAATGCATAGGAACGGTTAACCAGATAAGAGTTAAGATTTAGTACCTGCTTACTTTTAGCCTCTACAAGTGTTTTGAACTGTGCTGACTTTGTTATTTATGACTTTTTTTGTTTTATTTTTGTCTTGCAGTACCATCTTCCCTTTGAGTAGCAGTCCCCAACTCCAGTGCTGCAGGCACCTCATTCCCGGGCCTCTGTGGTGCTCCTGATGCCCCTCACCCACTGTTGAAGATCCCCGGTGGGCGAGGGGACAGCAGGGATCCTGCACTCCCAGCTGTGATATATAAGGTAAGGGGAATTTGGACCTGTATAGTAGCCATACTAATGCTGTGTGTTTTTTAATGTGTCATTTATTTATGCTGTCCTTGGAGAAGCAAGGTACATTGGTACATGTCAGCCCTTTTATATGGTTACATAGGTAATATGATTGAGAAAGTCTTATGTTCAAGTTTACAAGTCCTGTAGTTTCAGTCCAGATGAACGAAGGAGAAAACCCCCTGGAGCAAAGGAAACAAATATCTTCTCAACTACCCCAAGGCCAAATATAATCAGGGGGGGCACTCTGGCACGGATAAATATTTCCATTAGAGTCTCCAAAAGCTATATGAAACCAATAGGTGTGTTTAACTTAATCTTTCAAAGTGGAAGAAAAGATATATTAGAAATATACAGTATATCTGTGGGGTACCAGAGGATGGAACAATCCCCACTGTGTGAACACTGAGGGAAGTGTCTCTTATTGATGGACACATTTTATGTAGGTGTTAGGATAGCAGTTGGTCAGATTGTCTCATGGTTTTTGCAGGTTTCGTTAGCTACATTATCTTTTAAACCCCAAAAAATGTCCCTTGGTGAGCAGCTCTGCTTCACAAGGACCTAATGATGCAGTAGCTTGCTTTGTTTGCATCAGTGTTTAGTTATACCTTGGGTATTGGGCCATTGCCAGGTTGTTGATTATGGTTATAGGATAAGGACAACTGGTGTGAAATTACAGTGTAAACAACAGGCCAATTTAATTATTTCTGATGGAAGCATTTTTTTTTATATGTTATTACAGAAGACACTGCCTTAGGACTATCACATTCAGAGAAATGGGATAGCTTAGCAACGCTTACAGTATTTATAGCTTACTTGTAGCATTTCATCCTAGCTGTGATGTACCGGTATCTATACGAGTAGACACTCAGTGGCATGGTAATACATTATTTGTACAGGGCTGCAGTTTGGAAACTCATTTAAACAAGTTGGTCTGCAGGCTGGAAATGTGTTTGCATTTTGTTGGTTGGTAGTATGGTTTAAGTGCATGGAAATGTCATGTTTGTTTGTATATGAAATAAACCACTTTGTTGTTTTTAGTGTCCGGTCTTATTTGTTAGGTAAAATAACGGCTTATTTCATAGAACATCTTAAGTCCTGCTTATAAATATAAAAGAACATCTCGCTCATTAGCGCAGCATAAGTGCAAAAATAAGTCTACCATGATGGGAAGGAAAAGACTAGAAATAGACTATATATCTATAGATCTAGATCTAGATATATATATATATATCTCTAGATATA
>NW_017308095.1:106870-111889 GCF_000935625.1 Nanorana parkeri | reverse complement strand
ATGTTGGAAATGCAACAGCATACTGATTATATTACTGGCATTCAGAGATGTAATATTCTCTTTTGAGCTGTAGATGTCAGTGTAGTGCAACGCTAGTCTTTGTGTGCTTACTCATCTATGATTTTACAGGATTTTTTCCTATCTATATGTTCTTATTCTTATGTTCTTATCTCGTTCTTATTTGCAGGTCAGATTTGGGTTGTTGGCATGTAGCAATAATGATAAAACCGTGCCATGTAAAACATTCATCTCCTGCCACCACTAATGTGTGGATGTGTGTGCCACTTATAAAGTCAAACTATACATAAAGAATAAAAAGTTGTACAGTACAGTATGCAGGGAAATTTCCACAAGGAAAATCATGTTTTGTCTCTGTACTTTGTGGTCTTAAGCCTAACTGAAAATGGACAATATTTTCTTAAGAATATTATAAACAACTTTTTTATTTTTATATTAACGTCTAAACAATATTGTCACACTTCTACCCTGGGCCTAAGTCTTCAAATAGAGTGGTGTCTTTATTGGATTGGTCAGTATAAAGTATATATTTTTTTTTATATGGTAACTGGTCAGGACACTTTTTTTTTTTTTTTTTGCTTCTTTAGTAAGATCTGCTCTTTTTTAACAGTAGGTTACTGAATGTAAAATTTGACTAGGCATCAGCATGTCTTCACACAATGCAATCTGACACATTGGCATCTCATGAGCGAGCTAAATGGGGAGCACATTTCCCAGTAAGAGATGTGTGAGGGGCCCTTGCAAGGACTATGGTTGCAGAAGCTGCGCTTCTGCAATTATACAGTGTTTTCCTTTTACAGAATGCACCTGTTTTCTGATAGATGATGATGATTATTAGAAAAAAAGGCAAATTACTCTGTTTCAGACCTTTTAAATGATTTGGCATCCTTTCTGGTCTGAGTTAAAATGTTCACACTTTTTTATCTTTGCCACGAGGGGTCTATTTATAGCTCTGTACAGTTCTTTGCAGACAGCTAACATGTACACAGCTTTATTTGTGTCTATAATTAGCTCATGGTAACGAGAGAGTTACAGAAACATATTATTTTTTTATTAAAGGTTCACCTTTTAAAAAATAAAAATAAAGTGCAGTTAAGGGGGTCACAGTGCAGCTTTAAAAAAAGGGGGGGGGGCTTCATTTACATGACATGCATGTAGGTCAAGTCTGCAGAGCCTGCCCAAAAAAACTATCATTCTCTAGTCCGATCTGTCCTGGCATAGATGTTTGGACTTGTCTGTTTAGATTGTAAGCCCTCCTTACCGTCTTGTCTTGTCTTGAATTGTATTGTGATTGTAATTTCTTCCTTATATTGTAAAGCGCTGCGCAAACTATTGGCGCTATATAAATTCTGTATAATAATAATAATCATATTTGTGTATCACTCAGCTGTAGATCCTCAAATCATCTCTGAATTGGTGAGGACACTGTCCTTCCTTCTGGAGGGTGGCTACTTATGTTCCCCATGGTCCCTGTATGTGTTGTAAGGTAGTCACTGCTCCAAGCTCGCTCCTGTGATGGACTACAATCTCAATACAAATTAGAAAACTAAACATGAGATTGTAGTCCATCATGGGAGCGAGCTTGGAGCTGTGACTACTTTACAACACACAGAGACCGTGGGGAACAAAAGTAGCCACCTCCCAGAAGGAAGGACGGTGTCGGCACCAATTCAGAGATGATTTGAGGATCTACAGCTGAGTGATACACAAATATGATACATTTTTGTTAATAGTTAAGTTACTTAAGTGTGTGTGTGTGTGATTCATGTCACCAAGGAGCAGAGCCATACCAGGAGTTTGGAATATGAACTGTGATGAAGATGTTTCTTTTCAGGCTCGTGGATCTCTTAGTTTCACACAAGGTTCAGAGCTTAAATCCAATATTAATCCTGTTAATCTAATTTATGTTTGTTTGCATTGACAGGTATGTGATGTTCATTTAATTACAGTATACTTGCATCATCCTGTTGGGCATTGCTAAATGCTTATTGTGAGCATGTAACGTGAGCGCCTTCTACAGATTTGCTGAGTGAATGACAATGAACTGTGTGATTTCTAGTAATAACTAGTTATGGTTAAGTAGGAAGAGTCTTCATAAAAAGTTTATTCTTTATTATTAAAATGGAATGTGTCAGATGATTTATATTGCACTGCATGAGTTAATTATTATTTTTTTCTACATATTTCCCATTGGTTGCCAGGATGAGAAGCTTACGGTTTCTCAGGATCTCCCGGGGAATGATGGGAAGCCCCGCCTTATCCACTTTCATTATAAGGTCACTGACGTGAAAGAATCTTCATGGAAGGCCAAGCTGTCAAACCAGAGCCTCTTTGTGGAAATCCCTGAGGGCATTCTAGCTGATGGAAGCAAAGAAGGGTAAGCGGTGAACCTAAGCTTTTTTTTTGTCACCACTATGTTGATGCCACAGAAGCACCAACATTTTAATTGTAAGCCTTAAATATAGTTGGCGTTGAGCTTTATTTAATCCTAGAATGTCCCACAAAACCGCAGCACATGACTGTATAGCTGTGACACTGTAACATACTTTCTCTTCTATCAAAATACTCTTGTTCCCTTTCACATAACTTAATCATAGAACAAAATGAATCAGCTGTTCCGAAAAGCATGATTTTGTATCAAAAGTGGCCACATAACATAATTCCAGTATTAGAAATGCAGCACACTTTTTACTGAAAACTTTAATTTTTTTTTTTCTCCTTTGCCTCATCGTTGACTACATGTGCAGGTATATGGGGTTTTCTTCATGTGTGTGGCCAGTCCTCCAATTGGCTGTATAGGTCTGAACCAAAAAACATAACTCCCTAAAACATAAAAGATAAGGTTGTGTCGAGTAAATAGATACCAAACACACCAAACACATTGAGTGCACCCATGAATAGGTGGCAAACTTCTTCTGCACTCAAAATTGTCCATAGACGACAGTTTAAAACCCTTTCCAGGTCATTAGTTACTGTGAGTAATGGCCCTAGAATGATTTTATCTTCTTACCGAATACGTGGCGGTATGTATGGCACAATTGTTTTTGCTTGTAGCCTTGTAGGGAAACCACATACATGTTTAGGTACAATCCTCTAGGGGGTTTTTTGGTGTGGTGTTTTTTTTGTTTTTTTTTAATATAATGTTTATACATGTTTAAGCTGTTTAATAGCCCCATGTGATAGCACATTATACGTGACAAGTTCTCCTTAAGAGCATATTAGGGGTCTTTTGGACCCCCTAATGTCACCTTTCTACTTTATTGTAGCTGATCAAGCACAGATGGTGCTTTTTCTCTTGCATCTGTGGCCAGGGAATGACTGCTCTGAACCCGGATGTGACTTATTAATCGTTGCTTCCCAATTCATATATAGGAGAGGATATCGTCGAACGGATGTTCGTTAGTCACCTTCTCATCTCGCCATGACGCCCACCATGGCTGTCCTGGGTCCAAAGAAGGGGCAGCCGAGCCTAGGATACATGGGTGGGGGCAGCAGCTTCTGAATCCCATGAATTGCTTCCAACACAAAGCTGACAGTCTGCTTATATGAGCTGCTATAGCGGCCAGGAATGAGTTTAAAAGCCAGTGCTGCTGCTGTCAGCCTTATGCTGGTGGCAGGGAAAGGGTTAAGCTATAGGAGTTTGCCATACTTTGAAGTACAGTAGCTATGCTGTCAGCTTGATGTAATGAAGGTGGTGAACTGGGACACAATCTTTTGAAGTGTGTTTTTCCCCCTGGACGTTATGGAAGTAAGGTAAAAGCATTTATATGTTATAACATAATGTATATATTATTCTATTTGAATGCTGTTACACTTTGGTAACACGTACATATTTACATATGCCCCCTCTGGTGGTCAGACTTATCATCTGTTTTTAATCAGCTCTGACCTGACCCATAGACTTGTATTGAGAGGAGCAGCAAAGCAACTAAACCGGAAACAGAAACTCTATATGGCTGCCCCGTGTTCAAAATCTATTTACAATTTTCTACAGAAACAAATGTCTTAAAATAGTCACACTCCTGAATAGGATTATTTAAAAATAAAAAAAATGAAAGGGCCTGTGTTGAAGGGCTTTTGTTTGCCTCAAACGGGTCTTGCATTGCAATACATGCCTATGGGAATGCAAAACCTGCTTGAAGCAGGTCAAACACTCCTGTCAATGAATTCCAAATTATCTCAGAAGTGCCTTAAACTGATGACAAACTGATACCTTCTACACAGGCAATTTTAAGACTTCATGCACTGGTCACAGTAGTTTCCTATATACAGTAAACTCCCAGTTATCCGGCACCCACGGGGATCGGTAGGTGCCGGATAACTGTGTCAAATAACTGTAACCGTTCCCTGTTGCGGTCCCATTCACCTGCAGGCTAGCTTCTGCAGCCAACAGGTGAATGTCAGCAGCCGAGAGCAATAGCCAGACTGGTATTTTACTTTTTCATATTGCAATAGCCTATAGCAGACTGGCTGATGAAGCCCCGCCCACTGAGCAGAGGTGCGGAACTGAGAGAAACCAAGTTCTCTCTCCGGTCCGCTCCTCTACTCAGTGGCCAGGTGCAATAGCCAGCCTGATATTGGCTATTGCAATATGAAATAGCCATAAGCAGGCTGGCTATTGATACCCTGCCTGCTGAGCAGAGGAGCAGACCGGAGAAAGTTCTCAAGTCTGCACCTCTACTTGGTGGGTGAGGTTTCAATAGCCAGCCTTCTATTAGCTATTTCAAATTACAATCGCAAGCTGGCTATTGCAATCCCACCCACTGAGCAGAGGAGCGCTTCTCTGCTCAGAGGGCAGGTACAATAGCCAGCCTGCTATTGCAGTTTGAAATAACAGGCTGTCTATTAAAATTAATTGTTTACATTCTGCTGTCGACTGCGGAATCTAGCCGCTGGTCGGCAGCAAAATGTAACAAAATAATTTTGTTAGCAACTAAATAAAGTTAACTAAAACGTTTTAGACTTATTACAGTAAACTCCCTATTATTCAGCATTCAAGGA